>NW_019384659.1:282446-300329 GCF_000671375.1 Centruroides sculpturatus | reverse complement strand
AAGGACACTGATTTGGACTACATTCGCATCCCTCTCTCACGTAGCAGCCTTAAAAATTATATTCGTAACAACGTTATGCAAAAGTGGAACCAGTAAAAGTAGTTAAGCAGTAAAACTGGTAGAATAACAAGACTTTATTTTCCTAGTGTTGAATGCAGGTTCTCATCACTACTTAGAGATTTAACGTTTGCTACTGCTCAACTACTTACTGAGCATGGTAATTTTAGAAGCTACCAAGCGATGTATAACCGGGCAGAAACTGCTCCTTGCTTTTGTGTACAGAAAACCTAGACACCGTCGACTATATGATCTATCATTGTCCAATTTACGATCAACATACACTTATTCTGAGATTAGAAATTTTTACGCTTGGTTTCGGGTGGCCACGTCCACTCGATAAGCTTGTTCAGAAACCACTATTTCATGCTTTTTACAATGATGTTAAAAAATATGAAAGAAAAGACTATTTATAATTTCTGGTTTTACATTTTAGTTTTCACTGAAAGCCGAATACTAATTTTATGCTTACTTTGTATTATGCATTTTGGTTTATGTATTCTTAGTGTTATACAACCCAAAGGAATGGTGCACTTATTCTAATAAAAAACAAGAGAGAGAAACCACCACACGGCCTTTCTCCCATGACAGAAAATGTGTAGAGCGTAAATCTGCTAGCGTTATTACTCTATCACGTCACACGAGACAACCAGCGTTCTTAATAGAAACCGCCAAATTGAAGCCAAATTCAAAACGCCACCACTCAACGAGATCAAAAAATAAAAATAAGAATATTACGTAAGACGAGATCTATTACCCCCTACCCCTGAGTAAGAAATAGTAAGAAATCCTTTACCCCCACCCACCCCAAAACACCTTACGTAATTTATGGACGGCCCCTAATCTGTGACTAAGGTTTTCTTTCTCCGAAGTTGGCAACACTTTCGTCTTTATTTTCGTTTTCGATTTGCTTCCGTGTGGTTTCTACGACGACAGAAAATGAGCTCGGATAAGAGACGTAGAGCGAGAACTCAAGGGAGGTTTAGCGATCCTCGGTGTGATAATTCGAGAAATAAAGAAAAGAGTAAACGACCTTCTGATCATTTCGACCCACGATTACTTAATATTGAAGCTCAAAGCAGTTATGAAAATGTGCAGTCGACAAACAGCTGCACTTTTGTAAACAATGTACAAGAAGTTAGATGCAAAAATTCATCAGAACAAGTTTATCAACCTAAACAGCTAGGTCTATTGGATTTCCAAACAAGAAACTGGACAACTGATAAAAAATCTTTAAGTGCTAATTCTTGTTTGGACCATGGAAAAATGTGCCAAGAAAATCTTGAGAAGAGGGACAAAAGTTTAGAATATGGAAATGATCCGAGTTATAATACGAAGGAAGAAACTCTGATAGATAATTCAGAAGAAGCGATGGAAAGTGCAGCGTTTACAAAAAATTTATTTACATATGAACCAACAAAATTAGAAGAAACAGTTAAAGAAAAGAAAACTAAAAGGATTAGGTAATTTTAACATGATTTAAAAAAAAAATCATTAATTTTGATTTTAAAATTTATTTTGGAATTTATTGTTATAAACAAATTTTATGTACCATCATTGCTTTCTTAATGAATCAAAACCTAAAATAACTGAACTATTAAATTTTATTAATACAGTAATTGATTTAATATGGGGTGCTCTTAAAGTTGATGTGCAGTTTTTTACTTCTATAATTAAAGATGTATAAATGTTAAAACTGTGCAATAAGAGGCTAACTTTAAACTTTTTTTACATAATTTATTTTATTTTATTTTCATACTCTCCTTAATAATTTCAAATGCTGACATCAAAGAGAAAGTAAACAATATGCGTTGTATAGCAGAATTAAAGTTGATAGACATATCTAGATGATGAGTGGCTAAGTTACCCTGTGACGGAATCTGTACGTTTAAAACAAACTTGGCTTGACTGCTTAGCTGCTTGCCACCTAGATGTGATCAATAACAATGCTGTTCAATGCAATTTCTTATGAAGAGCATATAATGAATAGTATTCTTTCTTCTTACTAGCTATTATTGACTTTAATTTTGCATAACAAAGATAGAGTTTACCTTCTTTTCAACTATACAATGAAATTATAAACTTAATGAATTCTAGATGTAAATAAATGAATATTCATAATCTAAATTGATTATTTTTTTAGTGACCCTGGATGGCATACATTAAGTATTGAACCTTCTGGAAGATCAGAGTATGAAAATGTTTAAATAACTAATATTTATTTTTAAATCATTTGATAATTTTGATATTTTTTCTTTATAATTAGAGTTTATTTTAAGCAGGATTTTATTAATGAGGTTTATCAGAAAGCCTATTTTGATCATCTGAACAAATATATCAAATGGGAACTTAAAGAAGTTAATTCATATGGAACAAAATATCCTCAACCAAGAATGGTGGCTTGGTTTGGCCCTTTCCCTTATGGTTATTCTGGAGTGTTATTAAAAGCAAATAATAAGGTTGGTTATCATATTTTGAAATTATGTTGTTTATGATATAAAATATTATTAAAATTTCTATTTATAACTAATAATTTAGTTAATGAAGTTTATCAATACTGATATCATTTATTAGATTCCATTTGTGTAGCATGGTTTAAAATTAATTATATTGTTTCTTTTAGTCTCTTGCTAACATGTTGGCAAATCATAATGAATTTGTTAATTCACATTATGATTACTGGCAGTTTGAAATTTCACTGTAATTATGTAGCTGTAAGTTTGCTTATTAAAAAAAAAGCCAATAGTGGGTATAGTTTGGTAGGTAGTTTTTGATAATGCTTTTGGTAGTTTTATATGGTTTCAATAAATTTATTTTAAAAAGATTTCAACTTTCTCTTTATAATAATAATATTAAAAACAACTTTGTTAGTTGTTATTTTGGTAAATAAAATTAATTTCTGAGAATTGTTCTTAATATTTGATTTGTATTAATTATAAATAATCATGTATATATAATTGAAATATATTAAAAAGAGAAGATATAATTATTTTGCATTGAGTTTCAGGAATGGTCTCTGATATAATGAAACAAGATATTTTTTTTAGACCTTATTAATTTGTCTATGATTAATCATATTATTGTTTAAATAATATTCAATATTAAATTTTTAAAATATTGATAAGTTCTTTTTTTTTTTGAAAATAGGTAACTTGAGATAAATTTGTCAATAAAACTTTGCAAATTTGTTCAGTATTTATTGTACAGTAAAGTAAGTTATAAAGTGCTATCTTCTGTGCAATGAAAGTTGGAAACCTCAATTTCCATGTTAGGCACTTCTGAATCAACACTAAATTTGATGCTCATGTTTCCACATGTAATCATCCTCCATGCCATTTAAAGCATTGGAAATTAATATTTCTTGATAGAGTGCTGTATGATTTTTTTCTGGGAATCTCATCCAAGTACTTATGACATTATTGTGATAAACTAACAATATTAAGCTAAGTTGATCTCTTAAATATTTGCTATTATGATTATTAGTCTAATAAAATTATTAAAATGATGTAATGGAATTAGAGACAGAGAAATAAGATCCATTGCACTAGAGGAGCTAATTATGACATATTACATCAAAGATGTACCTACAGTACCTATTTTCAGAGATGCTAAAACTGAAAAAACTGTCTTACATTTGATTACTCAAACGAAGACACACTATAAATAATATAATACTAAAATTACAAAAATCTTAAAATAAATGTTTTTTACAATTTTTAGATTTTTGTAATTTTACTATTATTTAAATTATTGTCAGCTTCAATATAAGCCAACTACAGGAAGGATAAAAGCTCTAACTCTGGCAGTAGACTTCAAGTAAAGGTTTGTTGTGAAGTGTGCACTTTGGTGTTTGTGGAACTTTTTATCAATTGTGAACATTTTTATTGTTCTTTAAAATATTTGTTTTATAGTAATATAAAAAATTTGAAATATCTTTTTGTGTCATAGTCAATGAACAGTCTATTCATAAATCAAGCATCAAGAAAAGAAACATGAACAGAATAAAATAGAGTAGTTTGAATTATTGATAAAGAATAACCTGAAATAAATTCTTCAGAACTCCTCTAGATTTAGAATTAGTGAAATGGGAGGGGGATCCAGTTGTGGTGAGTGTTGGTGACTTTTTTTGTTAGAGCTGAGACTAACAATGCACAATGGATTATGCCTGGATTAAAAGCCATTATTTAGTTTTTAATAGTTGCTTAACAACCATATTAACAATTAATTTAATATTATTGCTGTTAATTATGGCTGGAATCGAAACGAATCCTGGCCTGCTTCAACGTTCTCCGCTAAAATCAAGTCAAGCAAATATGCAAAGAAGAGGTCGTGGAAGACCCGGAAAAGAATTTGTTCAGACTTCGGAGACACAAACCAGTTAGTGGATTTAATTGGTGAAGAATATACTTCAGAGGATGAGATGAGTATAAATGCCAATAGTATGAGAAATTTAAAATTAAGGACTATTTTGAAACATCGGAACAGAATGAGCAGTTAAGAGAAAATGAACCGGAATACTCACTTAAATCAATTTATGAACTAATTCAGGAGACGTTTGAGTTTTTAAACTAGGAAATGCAGATAATCAAATATGATATTAGATGACTTCAGGAAGACAACACGAAAATTAAAGAAGAAATGAAAATCATTGGTCAAAAAATTCAACAATGTGAGGAAAAAGTAAAACCTTGTGTAAATTTAAAAGCTATGTTAGAGTTTGAGCTGGATAGAATATTAAATGATAAAACTAAAAGAAATCTAATTATTCTAAATTTTCCATTTAAAACAGTTGATAACCTGCAAGAAATAAAACAATTTATAAAAGTAAATTTAGGCTTAAGAGAGATAAAAATAGAAGGTTTAATCAACTTGGGAAAAAATAATTTAGAGAATCAAATGATAAAAATAATGACAACTTCGGTTAAAGAAAGGAATCTAATCCTTAAGAAATTTTGGATAAACCGTACTAAAATGGAGAATGAGGAAGAGAATATAGTCATAAAAACAGATTTATGCCTTAGATCTAGAATTAGGAGGAAACGACTACTTAATAAAATTAAGATAGCAAATGGCAGAAAATACCAGAGTACGAATAAGAGACATTTACTATGTAAAAGATAATCACATATATACACTTGATATGGATACTAATGAATTTATACTAGTAAACCATTTTTTAGGACAAAGAACCCAAAAAACCCTGACAAAAAAATAAAAGCGATAAATATACTAAATGATAATCAGGAACATAATCATATAGAAACAGATGAAGAAAATGTGAATGGAAATAAACTGACTTTGAAAAAAAATAATATAAAAAAGATTAAATTAAGATCAAAGAAAATACATAATTATGTATTATTCAGTTTTTGGAACTGCCAAGGAATCAAAGGTAAAATTCAGACAATATCGATGAAAAAATTTATAGATTCAAATGAAATTATAGGAATAACTGAAACATGGTTAACAACTTTGAATTTGTCAGATAAAACTTATTTAGAACAAGAAAATACAGTGGTACCTCAGGATACGAAATTAATTCGTTCCGAAACTGAGATCGTATCATGAAAATATCGTAAGGTGGATCATCTTTTCCCATACGATTACATGTAAAACCAAATAATTCGTTCCAACGCGAAAAACATACTCAAATTAAAGCCAAGTAATACATTTAAAAAAATAACTGTAGTAAGAAAAACAAATGAAAAATGCGAACTAATGTAACGTCGTATGGTGAGTTTTTGTTCGTATCGTGGAGCAAAAATATGTTCAAATTTCATGTCGTATCCTGAAAATTTCGTATGCTGGGGCGTTCGTAACCTGAGGTACCACTGTAATATATTAATGAGTAATGCATATTGCACAAGTAAATTTGGCCATTCTTCGGGAGGCATGTTACTTTTAATCAAGAAAAGTCTAGGTGATATTTTATATCAAACTATAAACAAGAACTTTATACTAGCTATAATAGAATTAAAAGACAAACTAAAAAATGCTTGGAACAATCATTATTTAGGAATAATTGTAACATATCTACAGCCAACGGTGGAAAATAAACCAATATTAAATGAAATTCAATATTATCTAAATAAGTGGGATTTTCTTACTCACCTGTATATGACCGGAGAAGATTTTAACTCACATATAGGAGAGATGTCGGACATGAAGATTTTTCAAAGTTATGAAAATATGAATAATAAAAGGCAATCTAAAGATAAAATATTAAATAGTGAAAGTAAAGTTCTATTAGAGTTTATTCATGAAAATCAATTGCTAGTCCTAAATGGAAGAATAGAAGATGTTCCTGCAGAATATACTTATATATTGCATACAGGAAAATCAATTGTAGACTATGTTATATGCTCTGAGACCTTAATTGAATACTGTCAATCCTTGACAGTACTGGATGAGGACTCATCCAATCATTTTCAAGTTCAACTTAAGTTAATAATGGATGGGGAAAAGATAAGGAAGAATAATACAGATAATCAGTCAGTAATATTTAATAGTAAATTTACCTCAAACTACAACAAACAGAAATGGTTAAGGGAGGCGGAGGTTATGACAGCGAATTTGATATCGTTAGAAAATGAGAAAGAACCAATAGTTAATTATCAAAGAATGATATCAAAACTAGAAGAATGCAAATTTAAGAGATGTAACTCCGCCAATAAGCATAGATATAAAAATGAGTGGTTTGATAACTCATGTTATTAAAAATCTTCTAATCTGAATACTGGTATTCTGATAAAATCGATTTTATCATGTTATTATTATAAAATTAAAAAACAAAATAACTTAAAAGCTTTCAGAAAGAGCAATACAACAGAAGCACTGATGAACGACGTTAAAACTGAGAGAATTTATTTGAACTTAATTAAGGCCAAAAAGAAATTATATTTGCTAAATATAAATAGGAAATTAATAGTATCTAAAGATACAAGAGTATTTTGAAAAATATTAAATGGTTTTTGAATGAAAAAGTCCGAATGTTTTAATAAAAATAGAATAAACTATAATAAGTGAGTAGAATATTTTAGAGATTTTCTGATGAGTATTTATACAATCAAAGAAACATTAATATGGAGGTGATAACATCTCACCAAATTAGTCAAGAAGAAATCATAAGTATAAATGAAGTCCAGAAACAGATTATTGAGTCTAAAAATAAAATCAGCTCCTGGCTCTGATGGAATTCCATTTTCAATCATTAAACTATTGCCTTAAAAACTAATTCAATATTTGACCATATTTTTTAATAAAATATATTTCTCCAGTATAATACCTACAAATTGGAATGAGGTAATATTTACTATGATTTTTAAACATGGTAGTAGAAATGAACCAGCAAACTATAAGCCAATTGCACTACTGTCAAGTTTTAGGAAAATATTTACAGCTACACTTGTGGAGAAATTTAAAAATTGGATAGAGACAAATAAATATAACAATCCTACTCAATATGCCTTTATAGAAAATGGCGGAACACAAATGGCTCTTTTCATTTTGTTAGCAACAATTCAGTTACAATTACTAAAGAAGAGACAGAAGGTATTTGCAATGTTTTTGGACTTAAAAAAAGCTTTCGACACAATTAGCATTAAGTTGCTACAAAAGAAATTGAATAAATATAATGGAAGTAGCTACTTTATAAAAATGATTGACCAATTATATGGAAAATATGATGTAATTATTAAACAAAATAATACATACTGGAGATCTTTTCATACAAATAGAGGTTTATTACAGGGTGATCCCTTATCACCTTATTTGTTTAATTTTTACTTATTTGACTTAAATAACTGTTTTTTAAGAGAAAAGGATGGAATATATATTTATAATATGAGTATACACTCATTGTCATATGCAGACGACATAGTTATACTGGCGCCTACTGCAATAGCTTTACATAGGAAAATACAACAAATAGTGGAATATTTAGATAACTTGAAAGTTAAAATAAATCCAAGTAAATCAGAAATTATAATTTTTAGAAACAGCATGAATCCTCCAAAAAGAAATATGTCTTTTTATATCAAGAAAGAAAAAATAAGAATTGTTAACGAAAGTAAATTTCTAGGGATAACATTCACATCAAATTTATCTTTCAACAAACAGTATAAGAATACAGTAGCCAAGGCCAGAAATCTAATAAATAATTTGATGGGATTATTTTGTAAACTAAAAGTAAGAAATGTTAAAAGTCATTTTCAATTATTTAACTCAATAGTGATAAACACTCTGTCCTATGCTGCTCCAATCTGGAGTCTAAACAATTTTAATGATATGGAAAAAATTCAAAATATTTTTATTAGAAGAATATTTTAACTTTAATTTAATATTCCTGGTAGTGCGTTGCATCTAGAATTAATGAGGTATAAACTTAATACAATACTGATTAAACGTTACATAAATTTCTACAAAAAATGATTAATGCAAAAGATTTGATGACAAAACTTGTAAATTTATTATATAAAAAATCAAGAATTAAAGATATTAAGTGCAATTGGATAACGCAAATATCGAAAATCTTTAATATATATGGGTTCTCAATAGAATTAGTATTTGAATATCTCCAAAATAATGATCAATGAATCAGTCAACTAATATATAGAGTAACAGAATACTCAATAATACAAGATACAGAAGATATTCAAAAAAGGAAAAATAATTGTTATTCTGAGATCTTAAACTTCCCATCAATTAATAATTATATGAAAACTAATATTGCATTTAACGTAAAAAATTTTTTTATACAGTTTAGACTTAACCAAAAAGGATTGATGATTAACAATAAGTACGTAGAATATGAACAATTCAACTGTCCAATATGTAAGAAAAAACTATTGAAATTACATTTATTATATGTAAGCATGGAGAATAAAGAACAAGAACTAAAAACTAATAAAGAACAAAATAATTGTAAGGAAGAAAAAGAAATATATAGAAAGTTGGATAAAGCCAGTATTAGCAAAATATATAGCTACTATAATAATGTTAGAAAAAGTTTTGAAAATATGATTATTAAATAATAGAAATGAAGAGAATAGAAATTGTAAAGCTAATACCCCCTGTAACAGGCTATAGCCTTATATGCTAATAAAATTTTGATTGATTGATTGAATTAGTGAAGTGTTTCTTAAAAACTACTTCAGTATATACTGTATATAGACATATGAAATGCATTGAATGTATAGGAGTTGTGTGTCAAGATGAAAATAAATCATCATTTAATGAGAAATTCAGCTTGTGATGTTTGACACTTATTAAGACCCAACTGTATAAATTTTTAAACTTCTTAACTTTAACTTAATGAATATTAACTACACTTAAAATTATTACTATTTAAATATTGATTTATAAAGGTTGTTACTGAAAAAAATATTTGATTAAAGAATTTGTGTAGAATGTTGAAAATAATTGCAAAATTGAATAAATATCTTTTTTAATCATAATGTAAAGTGTAATTTATTTTATTTATGGTTTGAAAAATTACATAGGCTTGAATATTTTGCAACATAGAATAATTTGAGTGTCCAATTTATTGTAATAATTAAATTTGAAAGACTATTATTTCTTTTTTCTATTTCAAAATTAGTTATTTAAAATCAGTTCATTATTTCATAGAATAAAATGATTAATTGTTTTTTCAAATAATAAATATATTAGAAGAATTTCATAGATACATTAGAATACAGAATTTCTTCTTTAGCAGATTTTATTCAAAATTATTTTGATCATTTTTATAGTTAAAAAAACTTAATAAAACTAATTTGAAACTTATACATAATTAATTGATACTAATTTTAACATAAAGACAATGTTAATTTTTGTAGAGCAATATTAATAAAAGTAAGTATTGTTTTAGTTTCCAGAAATTGTATTAGAAATTAAGAACAAAATAGAGGATTTGTTGAAGTTGCAAAGAAGAACTGTCACATTTAATTCTGTTCTTCTGAACAAATATCGTGATGGAAAAGATGGAGTGGCATGGCACAGTGACAATGAACTTTCTATGGGAGTTGATCCATTAATTGCCTCTGTATCTCTTGGTGAAACAAGGAAATTTGAAATGAAAAAAAAGCAGGTAATTTTTACATTATAAATTTTTGTATGGATTGTACAGAAATTTGACATCATTGTTGTAAGAAGCCAACCCAGTGGAGATTGGGGACACAAAGTCCCAATTCATGGACACCTGGATAAGATTCTGACTTTTAGGGGCAATAAGTTAACTGTGCATCAGAGATGGTCTAGGGTCCTTTCATATGTGGGCGGTGGCTGCAGAAACAAAGATGACAAATGTCTAACAAAAACAGTTTATTTTAACATAAGAGTAACTTACACTATGAACAAAATAGTTTGCTTTAAAACAATCGGCTGTTCGGACATCCTGGGCATTGGTGTTGTTCCTTTGATCGGTCTGACACGGTCTGAGTCCGTAGTGGCACAGGTTACAGGTTAGGCACTATAGATGGAAAACTGCTCTTGGCACATTACAGAAAGTGAGTCTGTTCTTGAAAATTGGGGATTATATCAATCTCTGTTATTTCTTTCGTCCATTCTGATTGGTCATTCTCCCTCAATCACACTTCCCGAGAGGCTGGTCCCTCATTACTAAATGTAATGGGACTCCCACCTGGAGTGTGAGAAAGGTCAAAATCAAAGGTGAATTTGATCTCTTATTGATCATAGGACAACATTCTTTCTGTGATTTATGGTTTCTGCAATGCAGTTTGATATAAACAAAGGGTGTCGGGCTACAAACAATTTTTTCTCTAAATTGACTTTTTTCTTTTTTTGTGATTCTCATGATGTTCGGACTTGTCTGGGACCTCACAATGTCCATTTGTTGAGCATTAATAAAAATTGCATACTCATTTCATTATGTTATTATAAATTAATGATGTTACTTTTGCATTTATTCCTATAATTTTTTCAAGCTTTTTTCAAAATTATGATGAAATTTTGAATAAGCAGTTATTTATTGTGACATTGTCACAATACTGGGCTGAAATTTTTAATTATCTTTTAATTTAAAAAAGTCATCTGACATCCCTTATAGACTGAAGTTTGTATACAGTTAATTGGGGTCTCTGACTTCTCCATATCTATCTGTTCTGAATTCTGGTATCTTGTTCCTGTACATCATACTTCTTCTGATAACAATCAGGTCATGCTGGTCATCTATCTAACTCTGTTTTCTAGAAAATTTTGAATTGAAGTCATATGGTTTCTTGTCCAGATTAGAAGTTTGTGTATAGTTAATTGGGGCTTCCATCTCCTAAGTTTTGTATCTGATCTCAATTTTTATGTATCTAACTCTGTTCTTCAGATTAATGAAGGATGGACAGATGGACAACAGTGGGAATGTATAGGTCTGCAATTTTCAAATTGCAGCCTAATAACATAAAATAATCAGCATGAAAAGTAAATTACATAGCAGAGTACAGTTCTTTCAGCTTTCAAGTGAAACCAACATCAGTAAGAAATTATGGAGTTTTTTAGTAACTCTACAACATAAGAATATTAGAAAAAAAGTTTGAAGTATGATGAACATTTAAACATATATTGATAAGTATTTTAGATGATTTATACAAAGTTAACTGCTTTAATATATTCATTTTCATTCATAACTCCAAGGTTCGTTCATATTCACTTAAGTGAATATTATGACCATTGATTAGATCAAATTAGTATGTATTTATATACTTATGTATTAAAAAGATTAAAAGTGTTAGCAAGTACAGTTTGTTTTAGCAAAAATTTTGATTTGATTTGTTGATTTGAATTACCAGTTAATCATTCATATTATATTGCATTTGCATAAACTTTATTAGGCCTTGTGTATTATTTTAAAAAGAATATGTATAATTAATCATAATAGAGAAGTTTCATATTTTCAATAAATAAATATATTTTAATTTAAAAAATGTTTTCAGTTTTTAATGTGAAATTTTGTAAAAGTATTTTTGTTAATATACACCAACATTATGTATATTTTCAAAAAAGTATAGGTGGGAAGAAGAAGTTAAGCTAACTCATGTTCAAAATGCTAGGGATTTTGTCAATCAAAATTTTAAAATTTTCAAATGTTTATGGTACAGTACATTCAAATCTATAAATTTATCTCAAAATTCTTTAATTCAAATGAAAATAAGAATTAATATTAATATGTAAATGATATGTGTAACTATGATGAATGATATTTTTTTTACTAAATTTTTTTTAAAACCAAATGATCTACTGGATTGTTATCTAACAATTTTAAGTCTAATTAATGATCTGAAACAAAGTGATTTGACTAGAGATAGGCAGTTAAATTGCCGTCTTATAATGAATTTAATAGTTTATTATAAGACGGCAATAATATAATAAATAAATAAAATAAATAATAAAAAATTTAATTTATTTACAGTATTTATAATTGTTCTAAGAAATAAAGTTATGGATGTGTATCATATATATCTAAATCTTTTTTAATTATATACGTTAGAGTTAGTACATTATTTTTAAAATTTTTATTAATTATATGTGTTTTAATATATTTATTCAGTTAAGGTCTGAAGAATCTAACAAAGATTTTGCAGATTATGTAATATATTTAGAATCTGGAAGTTTGCTTTTAATGGATGGTGTTATGCAGCAGGATTGGCTGGTAATTTCTCAATTCAATTTTAATGTGTGTATATTATGAAATATGTAATAACTAAATCTTATTTTATTTTAGCATAGAGTACCAAAAGAATATCATGATAAAAGTACAAGAATAAACTTGACCTTTCGAACAGTATATCCTATTGATCAGAAAAAGATTTTTCAAAAGTTTTCAAGGGAGTATGAGTGATTTGTTTGTCTGACAATTATTAAAAACAGTAAATTACAACTATACATATAATGAACTTGGAATAAGCAATACATTACGTAGTTAGACTTTTTTAAATTTAAAATATGCAACAAAATATTGAATTTTATTTGTTTTATACATGCAATGTAGCGTAATAACAATCACTTGGCATGATTCATTTCTTTATTTCAATATTCATTGATACATGTTTACACACACGTTTCGGGCGACATTTGCCCATCTTCATTCAACTAAAAATATAAAACCATTTTTAAATACACAACAACCTATACATAAATTCAAAAAATACAGATTATACAAGTGCATATAACATACCTTAAAAATACAAATGCCATCCTTAGATGTATATTACTACAAGCATGAACCATACAATATACATTGGATTATCTAGTATTTTAATTAATTTAAAAAAATTTTTTACTATAAAACTACAGTTTAAAAACAAATTGACAAATTTTGCACAGGACATACCTCAAATGCTAGGCCAAAGACTTAACTTTAATTGGTACACACAAGACTTTGACTTTCACGGCCAGGTTTTTTAATTTGAAGATCCTTTAAACTTCCATAAAGTCTTGTAAAAAATGAATATAGTTAATGTACCTAGTACATAAATATTATGCTATATACTTAACTTATCTTTGCATACACATTCTCAGAAGACCCTTGGAGATGCAAAGGGAAACCTGGAATAGACGTAGCACAGTTCTATCTTTTTTAATTTCGGTACCAATTCATACATAATCCACAGGATTGAACCTCTCTTTGACTAATCATTTTAGTAACAGTTCTTATTATGCTACATTGCGCTTATAAAAGAAATAAAAAATACGACACGGTTTCAAAATATGGAAGAAAAATTGAATTTTATATTACAATTTTAAACTGTCTCTGAAATCAATAAGATAGCAATCTAGTTCACATTTGTCAAATTACTATGCAAATAAAATTATTATAATTTTACAACCCCTGGTCAAAAGTAAGGAATAATGTCATTCAATTCAGCTTAAAGTTTAAAAAACAGACTTCAGCTTAAAGTTTAGATAAATAATTCTTTTTAATAAAATTTATTTGCAGTCTTGTGCAAGTAATAACAGAAAACAGAAGTAAGCAATTATATTAAAAATTTAAGAAACAGCATGTTGAACGCTTGAGTAATGTCAGCTAAAAATATGGAATATAGTAATTGCAGAGATATACAAGGTCTGTTTCAAAACTAAGTGTACTGATTTTTATATTTAATGACTGTGCAGCTTAACACATTGTTAATTGGTATTTCATATTGCTAGATATCTTCTTAGCAGCTTATCTAGTCCTGTTTCAAGATGATCGGTTAAGTCAAACATTCATAATCTCCGTTTGTGTAAGATAGTTCACATTGTTATGTTTGAAATGGAGAAAAATCTTGAACAACATTATGCTATCAAGTTTTGTGTGAAACTGAAGAAATTGCAACCAAGACATTTGCAGATTTAACCAAAGCTTATGAAGATGCCACTTTATCCAAAAACATGGTGTCAGATGGCACAAATATCTAGAGTAAAGACAATGCTTATCTTGTTTTTGATAGCCGTGGAATTGTGCACAAAGGATTTTTACCTTCAGGACAGACAATTAATCAAGTCTTCTACAAAGATGTCTTGGAACGACTTCGAAAAAGGGTCAAGCAAGTCTACAGGGACACTGCAAAAGATTGGGTGCTGCGCCATGATAATGCGTCTGCTCACACAGTGCTATCAATTTGAGAAGAAAAAATCTCACACTCCCACAACCTCCCTACAGCCCAGACCTAGTTCTGTGTGACTTCTACCTATTCCCTAAGATAAAGTCCAAGTTCAAAGGTCATCATTTCGGGACAATGGAAAACATCAAAAAAGTTGCAACCAACGAACTAAATACCCTTATGGAAAATGACTTCAAGTACTGCTACGACCAGTGGAAAAAACTTTGGAACTACTATGTGACATCACAAAAGTCATACTTTGAAGGAGATCATTTGTAGTTTGATCTAACTCTTGTATACTTTGAGATAAAAAATCAGTACACTTACTTTTGGGACAGACGTCGTAAGTATTGAATAAACTAAATTAATATTGCATGGGACTATTGTTGTCCTTTATTATGGCTTTAATACATCTTGGTATTGAAGCAACTAATTTTTCATTTCAGTCTGTAGGTATTTTTGTCCAGTTGGTTCAGATAGCACTCTTCAGATAATGAGGCTGGTTTCTTTTTCAAACCAGTTTCTTCAAACATTCCACAAATTATCTATTTGATTTAAAACTGGGCTGTTTGGTGGCTAATCTAAATGCAAAATGTTTTTATTTAGAAACCACTAGTCTACTGTTTCAGCTCGATATATGGTCATGTTGATAAATGAGTCACCAAAGTGTTCCTCTGCTGTTTTAGCACAGAATTCTCTAAAATTTTGAACTAAACCTGTGCATTCACTATAATCTTGATAAATTTCAAATGTCCAAGTCCTTCTGCTATTGTGGCACCCCAAACTAATTTTGTTTCAAAATTTCGGTTTTGAAACAAGGCATTCTGACAAACTTTTCATTGGGTTTTTTTTCTTCAAACTTTGCTGCTATTGTTATATCTGTATCCTGTGCAAATACAGTAGTACCTCAGGATACGAAATTAAATCATTCTGAAACTGAGATCATATCATGAAAATGTCGTAAGGTGAATCATTTTTTCCCCATACGATTACATGCAAAACTAAATAATTCGTTCCAACACGAAAAAAACACTCAAATTAAAGCTAAGTAGTACAGTAAAAAAATAAATAACTATAGTAAGGAAAACACTGAAAAATGCATTTTGTAGTTGTAAATGTATAAATAACCATAATAGAATAATAATTGATTTATTTGCACTTTACCTTTGAGGATAGATGACAGTGGAAGTGTAAACTGGTGGCGGAGGAGAGGGAGAAGGGAAATGATACTAAAACTCAACTTACATAACATAATGTAACAATAACTTAAGATAAAAATAATTTAACACTAATTTTTTTTTCTGTTTTATATATTTTTTAAAAATTTTTTATTCACTGTTTTTTGCTTTCTTTCCTTCTGTGACCGTAGGGTCGGTGTCTGTTCGACACCACATCAGGAGACCTGAATCTGACACCACCGAGTCTTGCGGGACTCGGAAATTACGACATTACGTCATGCGAGCAGTAGCGGGTGAGCAATTGGATTTGGAGTAGAGGTGAAGAGAGAGACGAGGAAGTAAATTAATCGGATTCCATGGTTGCTAACAATTAACAATTTTAATGAAACTAAAGGAAATACAGAGAGAGTCAATTTCGGTCATAGTTCCCCTATTTAAGAGAGGCCCGTCGAGAGAGAGAGTTTACAAACGAATCGCAGGTTGATAAATACCTTGTCGATGGACTGTTCTTTCCACTAGTTCTGAATCTTGTCCGTTCACTGGTGTGGAGGCACGGAGGAGTGTACAGGCTTAACCAGTCACGATTTTTTTTCACGATTTTAATCCTGGGGCATGGTATTAATCCTGAGTCACGATTTGAATTCTGGAGGACGACTTTGTTGAGCGGACTGTTGAAGACGACTCCCCCTTGAGGGTTTTTGGTTTTTTCTTTTTAATTCCTCTTGGGTTTTTCCATTAGGTCAGGTGGTTGTCGTTAAGGGTCTGGCGTCCAATATGGGCTCTCCATTGAAAGTTCCTGGTGACACATCCCTGACTAACTGGATCCGACTCAACAAGGAACAAACTCCGTGGGAAATAATTTTTATGGCTTTTAGCCTAACTCGATAAAACGCTCAAATTTAACCGATTAAAGTTTCCAATAATTAAAATTTAAAATAACACTTTATTGTGGGTTGTTCAGCCTTCACATCACTTCCACCAGCACTTTCACTGGATAGAGGTCGCTTGGTAAAATATCTATCTAAAGAGGTTTGGCTTTGCCTACTTTTTAAAATGTTTCTAAAATGACTTAGGTAAATGTCATTACTCCGAGCAGCAATAAGGCCAGTGTAAACCTTTTTGGGATGTTCGCTTTCAATAAAATCAGTCACTTTCTGATAATACCTCAAGATTTCCTTTATCAAGCGAGATCCTTCCATGATGAAGCAAACATGTGGACTGAGACCAATGAACAGAAGTGAATAAAAAATGGCGCAAACTAATGTAATGTCTTATGGTGAGTTTTTGTTCGTATTGTGGAGCAAAAATATGTTCAAATTTCATGTTGTATTCTGAAAGTTTCGTATGCTGGAGCATTCGTATCCTGAGGTACTACTGTATATGATTTGTTGGAGAACAACTTGTTTCTAATGCATCATATCCCAACTCTGGTAGGCTTTTGCCCAGTGTAGACATAGTTTTTGTTATTCAGTCAGATAAGGTTTCTGCTTTGCTTTTCTTTATATTTAATCATGTTCATTTAACTTTCTGTGATTTGTTTTTTTCAGATACATCCATATCAACTGCTTTTACATTCAGCACTTACCTCTCTGGATGATTTAAATTGTTCTCCTTTAATGATTTTGATCAGATTCATCTTGTGCAATAGTTATGCAGGGACTAGGGATTGTATACTGGTTTACCGATAAATTGACAAAAAACATTCGGTAAACATTCAGTAAATGAAAAATTCATACTAGAAATTTTTATGTAGAAAATATTGTGTTTATAGATATTTAAAAGGGCTAAAGGGATATTGAAAATAAAAAAAACAAATAAGTGTAAGCAACAATATACCTAATTATTAATTTTATGTGAGATATTTTTTGTTTAATTTTAATTTAAACTTTCTTGGGTTTGAGAGGCACTGTAAATTCTAGTTAGCATATGTGATTTGTGCTTTGCCGTTTTTTGAGATTTTTAAAGGTTTAAAATCTTTACAATCAACGTTTTTCTTAAAGAGTAAGTAAATATCTCTTTTTTTAATATTTAAAAATAATAATACGTAAATATTTCAC
>NW_019384659.1:264553-274823 GCF_000671375.1 Centruroides sculpturatus | reverse complement strand
ATATCCTAGATACATTTTAGACATATACAGTTTTCGTGATTGTGTTCTTCTGTGTTTATTTTATATAGTAATAATTTTTTTGGATTTTATTTTTAAATAAATTTGTCATTTTCGATTTTTTAAATAAACACACTGCTTGCACAACTCAAGGTCATGTTAGAAGTGAGGTAAATGTTTCTTTTTCTATCTTTTACTTTAATTTTTGTGCTAGTTTTTGTGATATCACAAATTTATGTAGATTATTACATATTTTCCTTATAGTTTTCATGATTTCTGATAATTGTTTTCTTTTAATCGTAAATGCAATATATAAAGTCAATTATGTAAATTTTTTTATTATTTTGTTAGTTTTTGTACTAATTTGTGTTTTTATATATCTGTTATTCATTGGTATGTGTAATTTTTTACACTTTTATTCAACTCTGTTAATTAATTTACAAAATAGATTAGTCAAAATATTGTAAACAAAAGCACGTGTTTCTGTGATAACGTGACAGGTCATGTGACCGCAGAAACACCTGCAACAGGTAAGGTGACGCCATTCTGTTTCCTGTGACGTTCCTAAGACGTAGAAGCTATCTAAGAATTCAAAATAATTTAAAATGTTAAATGTTCACCATTATTTAAAAGCATTATTTCAGTAAATAAATTTATTTTTTATTGTTTAGATATTTATAATTATTTAAATTTAAATACATTAAAATAATAAATGAATTTTATTATTACGAAAATAATAAGTTATCAGAATAAAAACTACAGATAATAAATTCTAATTATAATTTGTAATATATTTATAAGTTAAATTTTTTATGATATATATAAAATATATTACCATTATTTGTGTATGTAAAAGATAGGTACTATTTTCATCTCTACATGGCACCAATGTAAATGTAATATATAATTCTGTTCTCAATTTTTTTTAATTAAAAAATTCAAGTAATTCAATTTAATTCAAAATTTGTGAAAATATACAATTCTAAATGTTACTTTTAATTTGGTTCATAAAAATATTAACATTTTTAAAAATTTTTAAAATAAATAGTAACTTTATACATAGCATATTTTTTGTTTAATAAAAAGAGGGGCTTTAAAAATAAGTTTACAAATATTTTAGTTTTTTATGCAAACACAAAATTTACAGTATAATGTATTTCGCATCCTGAGGTACCACTGTATTTACTCGCGAATTAATTATTCTTAGTTTTGTTATCACAATTTATGAATATTCTCAAACGAAAATAAAATCCAGTAACAATGATCAAATTATTTTATAATTTTGTGAAATTACAACGTTTATTGAATGTTCACATTCAGAAAGTGATTCATGTTAAGCGAGAAATTTCAGTAGTATGAAATTTTGTTTGGCATAAGAGAATGTAAATAAGTATTAATCACTATGTAAACTATTCCTGACGAGGTAGCCTACTCCATACGGTTTTATGAAATTTATTTCTCAACACGTTTCCGGAAACTGCACAGTGCTCTATAAAATTTATGGGTCAGTTGAAGCGCAATTATCAATAATACACTGTTGCATATTTTCGTGTGTCGTTTGTATCGTGTGATAGCATGTTTCTTTTAGCATTCCCTACAGACAGAAATCTGGAGATGTCAGATCTGGCGAACGAGCCGGCCAAGGGACTGATTCTCCACGTCCTATCCACCTGTTAGAAAAATCACTATTGAAAATCTGACGAGCTTGAAGTGATTGATGAACTGATCAGCTGTCATGTTGAAAATCAAAATTCAATCGTTGGTGAAGAGATTAGCATTTTTCATTCTCTAGCAAATGACAGATAGAAAATGATAAATGTTAATTTTTTTAAATCTCTTCCAGTAAACATTTTTATTTGTATCACCCCAGTTTTGCATGGAAGCCTTATTTTTCAAAAATATTAATATTAATAATGCTAACAAATTTTTAAAATTAACATTAATAAAAATTGCTAGGAATAAGACATTGTTATTTTGCTATAAAGAATGCAAAAAAAGTAGAGGTCCCACTTGAAAATTTAATGTTATCCCCGCCCATTTACAATGGGAAAGGTAGCATAATTTCTATGGGGTTCAAAAGGTCCCTCAAAAATTAACTTTTATCATATAAGACTTTTTCAATGTAATGTGTATTTCAAGAGATATTTGCAGTTGTCAAGGGTAATATAAGATGGCTTAGGTGAAATTAGAGATTAAAAAACAATTATCTATTTAATTATAGATTTCAGTTTAAAATTTTTTGTGTGTAATTTTTTTAAAATTTGAAAATAAGATATTTATAAAGCACACTTAATTACATATCATCTTTTCTAGTTGTTTAAAAACAGCAGATAAATTAAATTACTATAAGCATGTATTAAATATTATTAACTTTGCTCTGTTATGATTTTTTCATATTACATTGTATGTATTATACAGGCATGCTACGCTTAACGTCATTAATCTGTTTCTGAAAACTAATTGTTTTGCTGGAATGCCTGTAATGTTTAAGCATTATTAAGTAAGAAAATTCATAAATTTATAAGCGGGTATACAATTATTACTTGATTATGTAATAATTGCATATACCCGAATATCCTAGTACTAAAGTAAAGAACGAATACATTTAGCACTTCTAGAGAGTGCTAAATATATTCATTCTCTAAAGAGGCACATTATAGTTCCTTTGTTTTTTCGCCTAACAGAGGGATGGACACCTGTGGCACGTTGGGAAAACAACGTGTCATATGATTTCTGTTTATCACCCATCTTTTTCAATAATGCTTTCGGTTTATCATCTGATTAATTAATTAAAAATGAAAAATCGAATACTACAAATGCTGCACATTACCTCTAATATGTACAGACAAAGCCTCTTCAGCTACAGTTGCCAGATAGATAAAGTCAATTATCCCCGGAGTGTCTGCTAAATTTCCCCAAATTACGAAATGTTTTCGAAAAATTTCCGAGAATAATATCAGTATTACAGATACAATTTTAATATTTTCAATATTTGTAATTTTTTATTGAAATGTTTTTTCGAAGAATTACTTATTAAATTTTCACATAAGGATTTTGTAAAGTACTTATGCGAAAATTAATTCATAATTTGAAAGTAAGATACTAATATCAAATATAGGCTACTATTTGGAAAAATAGAAAAACATATCCATTTTTATTATATAATTTCAAAATCCTAATACGATTAACATACTCTTTACTTTCTCTTTATCTACATATTATGATAATGATAAACTACATACAGTATTTATTTAAATATGCTTTAAACATACTGCAAGAATATAAAAATTCTTAAATTTCACTCGCATTATTATATCTTCATAAAGTCTTTCAGTTATAAATGCAGCTATTTCCATTTATTTTTAGTTGATTATATTAAGAACTATTATGGTGAATTATATAAAACTTTATAAATTCAAGTTAAACATTACTTAAAGTGTAACATATTTGCATTAAGTAACGAAAAGTCATATTTAAAACGTATAGAAAAGTTTTGCATATTCACGTTAAATAACCAACGAAACAATTCTAATTGATTTAGTTTAATAAGAGAATTATTATTTAAAAATTTGTAATAATCGCTAATACTTAAAGCAATTACTAATGTTTTTCAGATACTGATCATATCTGAACATTTTAATAACACTCTTTTGGTTAAAAATTTTTTTCTTACAACAAAACAAAAATTTTTATTTTCTATTAAATAAAAGTAATATACAGTATGAGCGAAATTAAAAGCAATAGATATTTGAACGAACTTGATTGGAATATTTTCCATCTAGGCAAGCTAATAATACGTGGGATGTAATAAGAAGGGTTTTACAAATACTTTTTAATAATAATAAGTTAAATTATCGTTAAATAAAAAATTATATATTCCTCAACTTTCTCTTCGAGAATATAAAATTTCCACAAAATTTTAATGCCTCTTACCCCATGTTTTCCCAGTTGACTTAAAAAGTACCTTGTTTTGGGGAAAAAATCTCCTTTCTTGGAACCTGTTTTCAGCACCTGTGGTTTAATTTCCAACAAAAAAAGATGAAAAGATCACAAATGCAGTTTCGTTTTGTAAATAAAAATCTGCAGTAAGTAAAAATGAGAACAATCTGTGATTAATCTGATGTAGTTAATAGTACTAAAAACAGTACCTAGGTAAGAAACAGGACCAGAGGTTAAAAGTGACACTGTAAAACTTAAAATGAAAAGTTTGAAGTTTCGTTTCATAGAATTTAATAAGTTGTTTTCTTTTTACTTTTTGTTTTACTTTATTAGTTTATTAATATACAAAAATAAATAAAACAAGTTAAATAATAAATATTAAATAAAATTATTAATTAAATATATTACATAAGGTAATTAAGTTCTCTAAGTATTCGAGATTGATTAATAATCGAATTGTGAGAAAAGTGATATTCGCCCATCTCTAGTCTTCACACAATTCAGATTTTATTTTAAATATGTAAGATATTTGAAAACGCGAACTGAATGAATTATAAAAATCCATTTTTATGTTACATTCAGTAGCAATTTAGTATCGTGTAAATATGTAAAAACTACTAAAATTTATTCTATCCACTTTTATTCACTTAGACAAGTTTATCACTTACAGATAAAAATCTTATAATTGTTTTTCTTAAATAAGACGAACCACATATTTTCAAAGAAGCTTTATTTACATAAGAAAAAAATCGTAATTATTTAATTTAGTCTGTTAAAGCTACATGCATAGTTCAATCTCAAAACTCTATCATAAAAAGTAATAAAAAATAATAATAGGGAATAAATTTTAGTTTCTTCAAATTATATTGTTTACAAATTAAAAAATAAAATAAAAATTATAATTTTTAAATTATTATTTTTCTAACTTCTTTAAACTGTTTTTACTATTTTTTTTCTTTCTTGTTACATTTTAACGTGTTATCTTACAAGCGCAATGGTGAGGTACTGCGACATATCCCCATTCTGGTGCACTGTTCGGTGGATCTAATTTCCGATAATAAACATATACCCAGCCATATCTTTCCGTACATTCGCTACGAAACCTGAAAAATCAAAATTTAAAATGAAAACCTTTTTATTTCTAAACTTACTATCAGAAATCTGAATTTTCATTAGATGCATTCAAGCGTGTATAAATTACATTGACATTGAATTATTTCGTTTCATAATATACAGATTCATAGGGGTAATTCATTAATTACGTGTGCAGTTTAAGAGAGGGGGGCTGCCAAAAGCACAGCATTGTGCACGATGGGGAGGAAGGGAGCCAAGGCATCGTCTACGTAGACTTTTTTAGTGACATACGAATTTATTTTTATAACTCTCCTTCATAGTCATGTATATATAAATTATCAGTTAGAAAATATTTGCAGAACTTTTTAAAATCATTTCTTCAATGTCAGGGATTCACAAACTATTGTGTACGTGATTAAAGAGAAGGGGCTTTGCCAAAAGTAACTTACTGTATAAAATTGCACACCACAAGGAGGGGTTGAATTGATTATTATACTTAGATTAAAATTTTTTCTCATTTATAAAGCTTAATTTCATTTTAAAGAAATCGATTACGAATAATAAATTTATTTGCGAAATTAAATATTTATTTTTTGTTAGTAAAAGCACAGAATAACTATCATATTTTATTTTTATAAAATAAACTCACCTGTAAGAAACTCCTGTACACGGATGAGCGGGTTGCACGCAACGATAGGTGAAAACATATTGTCTTATACTATCCTGGACAATCTGCACCGGCTTATTATAGAAATCGTGAGTTATGTTAATGATCTCCCATTGCGGATTGGTCCTACAAACTTCCTGTGGTGGATATCTTGGTCTTCTTTTACCCACAGAATAATAAGATAGACCATTATCACCGTCCTCGTCATCGTTATCCTATAAATATACAATTTTTAATATAAAAACATATTTTAGAATTTTATATTAGTAAAATATCTTACCGTTTTTGTTGGTTCTTCGTCTCCCACCCATAATCTAGATTGACGTAACGAAGGATGCTGCACTATATGATCGTGTAGCTGATTCAACTTTTGTCGAATAACAGTACTTTGACTGGCGGACAGTTTCGTATGAGAGTGTGCTTCTAGCTCCCTCAATAAATTATCCGTGTAAGCTATATTCGAACATAAAAATCACATTTCAGACAGAAACAAATTTCTTACGAAGATTTAAATATTAAGATAATTTAATTTTTGATATACTATCATGGTAAACATTTCAATTATCACTCGACACCAGTAACTGAGACTTTGAGGTCTTGAACGAACTACAATATAGCTAAAAAATTATGGTATTCCTATTAACAAGTTATGGAATTAAACAGATTAAGCCCAAGCAGATTAAGCATTTTAACACTTAAATGTTTTTTGAATGTAGAACAAGATCCTTTCTACTTTTTTCACTTTCGACTCTTGTGGGCACTAAGAACCTTCTATGAAAAATTCCTGGTGTTGCTTGCCAATTATTTTGAAAAATGACATTGTATGACAAATGACAAAAATTATGAATTTTTTATTAGGGGAGACCGGGGCAACTTCGGCATGCGGGGCAAGTTTGTCAAGCGCTTTTTTTAAAAAACAAATTAAAAGGAGACTTTGGTTATAGGTTAGGCGGTTGAGTTTTATTGGTGGCTTGTTGAGTGTAGTGTTTTTATTGTTCTCCAACAAGCGTAGTTGAATTATCAAGCAAATTTTCATTTTCGTTCAATTCCATATAANAATGGTATTAGGTACTATATATTATTTCTGTTTTATTTTTATTTTTCTGTATTATTTTATTTATGTTTCTAAAAGTTATTATTATAGTTTGTTTAGAATAACACTTTAATTTTTATATTTTTTACATTCTATACCTTTGAAATAGAAAATGTGAAATGGAAATCAAAATTACTTATATTTTTTATCACCTTAATTTTATTTTTCAGGAAAAAATTTACCAGTAATTTACCGGTAAACCGGTATTTTAATTTTCATTTACCGAATTACTGGTAAATGAAAAAGTCGGTAAATTTACAATCCCTAGCAGGGACATCCATATCTACATTGATTGGAAACAGTTCCTTTTGATTTATATTTAGTTACAGTATAATTTTAGACACTGCACTTCATGTATATTGTACATGTTTTGCACTGATATGCTGCTTTTCACTATGCTTGTAATATGAAATTATCAATTGTTTCTTTGCATCACTCAATTCTGGTGTTTTTGGCATAGTTACAGCCATGAAACATTAAGCACACTTACAGTTCTGTAGATTCAATCTCAAAATGTGATATACAACAGTAGGCAGTCATTGAATTAATTTTAATATGGAACATGCCCATTATATTCTAAACTTTTGTCTCAGCTATGCTAGTATTCCATATTTTTGTATCTACTATTGATTGGTAAAATAAATCGTACTTTTTTCATAATGCATAAAATTGATTTCATTTTAGCACATGCTTATGTAAATAAATTTTGTCAAACTGCCATAAGCAATCAACCAGTAGACATGAAATATTTTTAAAAATTTACTATTGAAATGTTAAGATGCAGGAATTTATAACAGTATTGCATACTTTTGACCAAAAGTTGCATATATATTAATATATTTTTTTATGATATGAAACAATCATTCATAAAATTAGATATCTTAATTGCAATCATAAAAAATTGTCATATATTCATGTAAAGCAGATAAAATCTGTTGTTGCACTATTTTTAAATGAAATTAATGTTGTTAATTAGTAATTAATGCCAAAGAGTTGTTTAAATAAATGTTTTAAATTATATTTGTTATCAAATTCCAGTTTATTATTTCCCACATAATGGGTACATTTATATATTGGAACATTTTTACTACTACATAATGTAATACTATATTAGAAATGTGTATAAGTTGTGTATAACAAAAACATGGAAGATTTTTTACATGGATTACAATAACTGAATGCAAGTTATATTAAACCGACAGTATTTTTTTAAATAAATGTATCAAAATTTAACTGCCTTTAAGATAAAGAAATTACAGTGAAATTACTGAAACTATAAATTTATTGTTTCAAACATGAAAGTTTAGATATTGATAAATCTTAATTCAATTAATTAAAAACTCTTAATGTATTAAATGAATTTGTTATACAGTGAAAAATATGGCAGACAGGCAAGTATCAATAAAGATAAAATTAGTAAGATAAGAATGTTATATTGATATTAAAAGGATGGTTTAATATAGAAGATGAATAGCAGAGTATGTAGACTATACAAAAATTGTTATTTAAAAAGATTATCATGAAATAAGAAACGTGCTAAAGATAGTTGCTATGAAATTTTGGAATGAAAAACAATGAAAGGCTTAAAATGTTATATATTTATTATTAGATTAAAAATAAATTCATATTTGTAAATGACCTAAAGTTTATTAATAACTTATTAAATTATCTATAATTTGTAGAATTTTCCCAACTAAATAAATATAACCTTAACTAAAATTTATTCAGTTAGGAAAAAGTCCACAAATGAAATCATTTACAAAATAATCTTTCGACATTTTTTACCATAAAAATTGAATTTCCTATTACTATGATTTCACACAAAAGATGTTTGCAGTTAATATGTAAATCCGTAAATCACAGCTTAAATTTTAAATCGTTTTTCGAGGTTAACGATGAGGGCGACCTCATCATATACATCAGCATAATGTATTTGCATGCGTGATTAAATTCTACATTCGATTATGTTTATCGGGTTTTGGATAGTGAGATACCGAGGACCTTCCTAAAACATTAAGATGCATTGTATATGACTTGGGTATAATCTCAAAGATTTCTCGTCCTTCAATGTTAATTAGAAGTGAATGAAATTTGAAGACATGATACAAAGCAAATTAAATAAAATCGTTTAAAATTTAAAATGTTACAATATTTTTAAATGTAAAATGCAACATTTTATTTATTGCATCATTTATATCCCGTTTTCATAATTTGAATTGATCAGATGACGACAAATTGAAATTTTCATAGTTGGATATCGAGATTAGACTAATCTAAAATTTTTTAAGATTATTTCATATATAGAACCATATTTGTTGAAATCATAACTGTATTATGTAAAACGGAAAATTTGAACTCTGATCGAAGTAACTAGCTGTTATCTTGGTGGATTGATAAAAATACAGTTGCCAGATGTCCCAGTTTTCGGGAATTGTTCCGGTTTTTTTCCGATTGTCATCTAGCGCTAGAAGACTATTGTAGGAAGAATTTTAAGAATAAAGTATCTTTTTTCTTTTTCTACATTTTGAATGTATTTCTGTCAACGGCAGAGTGAAAATAAACATCCTGCATGTCCTGGAATTGAAGCGTCCCAATATCTTTCGGGAAGAACTCATTTTGTCATAAGAATAAACTTTTTAATTCAATGATGTAAGGTTTATATTACAGTGGTACCTCAGGATACGAACGCCCCAGCATACGAAATTTTCAGGATACGACATGAAATTCGAACATATTTTTGCTCCACGATACGAACAAAAACTCACCATACGACGTTACATTAGTTCGCAGCGCCATTTTTTTTTTCACTTCTGTTCATCGGTCTCAGTCCGCGTGTTTGCTTCTCGCTTGATAAAGGAAATCTTGAAGTATTATCAGAAAGTGACTGATTTTATTGAAAAGAAACATCCGGAAAAGAAGGTTCACACTGGCCGTATTGCTGCTCGGAGTAACGGCATTTGCCTAAGTCATTTTAGAAACATTTTAAAAAGTAGGCAAAGCCAAACCTATTTGGATAGATATTTTACCAAGCGACCTCTATCTAGTGAAAGTGCTGGTGGAAGTGAAGGAAAGAAAGCAAAAAGCAGTGAATAAAAATAAAATATATATACTATAAGGTCTCTTTTTATGCGGATTATTTTATGCGATTTTGAAGTTGTGCGGTTTGTATTTCATCCAAAAATTTCTTGGACAAACATACATATAGGCCTTTTTAGGAAGCCCGCGTATAGACAGTCTCCAAAAATCGTGGAACGCTCAAAGCTCACTCATTTGTTCCACTGACATATAACATTTATGGATGTAAAGGACAGCTAGATTTACCTTAATCGCTTTAGTTCCTAGCAATTTTTGATATAAATGTAATTAAACATAAAAAATATTTAAAACTGAAAAAAAAACGAAAGAAATGCGTTAATTTTGAAGAAAAAGCTTCAAAGTTTAACTTCCTTTGTCTCGCCCTTCTGTGAAATTTAACACCGATGAGTCATTGTTTACACATC
>NW_019384659.1:252899-255031 GCF_000671375.1 Centruroides sculpturatus | reverse complement strand
TCGTCAATTTCTCTCTTCTTGTAAAGTTGTAATTATTTTAATTATTTTTATTTCCAAACTGATTTTAACCAGTTCTATAGTAAGGTAACATTCCAATAGACAATATGCAAAGCTTTTTTTTCAGTTTACAGCAGTATTTATTACACAAAATTTAAGTAAAGCTTAACATGCCGATCTTGCCCCGATCTCCCCTATATTTACATAAATTTTTTTGGTATTCTGTAAAATGAGCAATTTAACAATATAGAACTCGCTCTTATTGATTTCCTTTCAATTTATACACATAATTTGACCAAAAATTATCGATATTTTAATTTTATTTTTTTGAAAAATAGTTTATTTTAAAAACTTATCCACCCTGGACACTTTCCTCAGACACAGAGTACTCTTATTAGGGTACATTTTTCTCAGACAGACTTTCTTCAGACAGCACTACTACATCAGCACTACTAGATGTATTGAAATTCGATCGTAAATGCACTTCTAGGTCTAGGTTTTCTGTCAGGGAACGCGTTTGTGATCGAAGAATCAACTTAAAATATGAGAAACTTCTCTCAACTTCTGCGCTGATAGAAGAGACTCATAATGCTACAATTACAAGTTTACTTAATTGTGGTATATTTCTTGAGTCTGGAACTCAGAAGAGAATAACATTTCTACTCATTCGTAGGTTTACTCCCTGATCTATGAATAAGATATGCTTTTAGTAAGCAATTTCAATATGTGAAATTTCCTAGTGCGCAAAACAGTTCAATTCCTCGGGCGGTTTTCTAAATTGGACAGGATGCACACTTAGTGGTACATTAAAAATTACGTGCAACCTGAAATTTTGATCTAGATCCCGATCAAATATAAAACATCTAAAATAAGCTGATACGAAAATTTAAATTTCGCAGTATTAGCATGAAAAGACAATGTTCTGGTCACTACTTCCCCCCTCCACAACAGAGCAAGCTGGTTTTTAGGTGATCGTTTAAATTGAATTTTATCCATTAGAACATTTCAGTAAATAAATATTTCATAATAAAAACAAATTAATGCGATTTGTGAAAAATAATGCAAAGTACATTTTTTATTGACTAGTATTAATTGTATTTTATCGATAAAAATATTTAACCAAGTTCTGAATAGCGATTAGGGATTGTAAATTTACCGACTTTTTCATTTACCGGTAATTCGGTAAATGAAAATTAAAATACCGGTTTACCGGTAAATTACCGGTAAATTTTTTCCCTGAAAAATAAAATTAAGATGATAAAAAATATAAGTAATTTTGATTTCCATTTCACATTTTCTATTTCAAAGGTATAGAATATAAAAAATATAAAAATTAAAGTGTTATTCTAAACAAACTATAATAATAACTTTTAGAAACATAAATAAAATAATACAGAAAAATAAAAATAAAATGGAAATAATATATAGTACCTAATACCATTTTATTGATTATCATTTTTTAAAAAATAACTTCTCAAGAAACTTAAATTATTTAAAGTCTTATCTCCTAATTTTGATCTAATTTTTGTACAAAATAATCCAGGTTAGGTTAGGTTTCTAGACTTTTTCGGACAGCATCTTTAAGTAATAAAAATCTTTCCAGCATGTTTAGTAAGCTATTCCACCTGGTTCTAAAATCTAAAATTAAAGAAAGTTCTTTTCGTGAGAGTAATGGGGATTCCCCACCAAAATAAGGTTAGAATAATACATATTTTGCACAATCTTAAGGCATAATGTTAGAATATTGTAATAAATATCTGTATATAATTATTTTGAACGGTTATTAGAAGCAAAAAATTTATTTAAGTTACAAATTTTAATGTTTTTTTGCAATAATACAGTAATACCTCGACTTACGCTACCCCGACTTACGCGAACCCGGAGTTACGCGATTTTCAAATCTCTTCGATTCGTCTTTTGTTTGAGCGCCACGCAACTCTTGATTACTCACTCCCTCCACACTATTGTTCGGCTTATCGACACATAGCTACAGTTTATTTTGTGTTATTTATTTCTGTGTTTGTTATATCTACGGAGACTCGAGAGACTCTACTATGTCATCCAAACGAAGTAGAACTGATTCTTCTGCATCAAACAAGAAAAGAAAAACTTTATCTTTGGAATGTAAAGTTAAC
>NW_019384659.1:220889-250725 GCF_000671375.1 Centruroides sculpturatus | reverse complement strand
TCTTTAAGAAAAACGTTGATTGTAAAGATTTTAAACCTTTAAAAATCTCAAAAAACGGCAGAGCACAAATCACATATGCTAACTAGAGCTTTCTGTACAATTTACAGTGCCTCTCAAACCCAAGAAAGTTTAAATTAAAATTAAACAAAAAATATCTCACATAAAATTAATAATTAGGTATATTGTTGCTTACACTTATCTGTTTTTTTTTCAATGTCCCTTTAGCCCTTTTAAATATCTATCAACACAATATTCTCTACATAAAAATTTCTAGTATAAATTTTTCATTTTCAGAATTACCGGTAAATTTCAAAAATTTACCGGTAAGTTTACCGAATGTTTTTTTGTCAATTTCTCGGTTAACCGGTAAATCGGTAAACCGGTATACAATCCCTAATAGCGATTCGTTGGTAATTCATCCAATAGGAGAAATACGAATTTTTATGCATTGTGGTTGCATTATTCATCATATAGTTGGATAAAAGATTTTTCTAATATTGAACTATATAATAATAAAATGAAATAATCTGTTAAATTTGATGTAATTCAAATATAGATTTGGCTGAAAGATAAAATACTTTATATTTTTTATTACATACAACTGAGATTATACATTACACTTACTACTTTATAGTAGGAATATGTAAGCTATACGTTATATATTAACAGGAAATTTAATTTCAAAATATAATTTTTTATTTTCTTTTATAAAGCATTATTAGGAACTAATAGATTTTCACGTACATCAAAATATCATTAATTCTCATCGCACTTATTAATAATAAATTTCATAGATTTCTGTTTAATAATCCTTTAATTATATTGAATTCTAGTACATTACATTAGAAGTAAATAAATATCCTTTAATTATTTATGATTAAAATATAAAATTAATAACAATTAGATAGAACTTATTCTATAATTATAAAATAAATATTACAAAAATCGATTCATAATAATAAATATTTTTAGGCTGCAGGATAAGTTAAATCAATAGCGAAGTTATATTAAACAACTTTTATTAAATAAATAGAAAATTCTGTTTCTATTTATTTTGGGTCACATCTTCCTTTAGTAAGAAAATAAGTATAAATAAATAAATAAATAACAAGAAAATAATTGTAACAATTTTTATTTATTTATTATTTATAACATAAAATTTATTCTTACTTATAACATAAAAATAAAGAATATAGGAACAAAACTATAATAAGATATCAATTGAAGAATTTTCCTCAGGGTGCACATAAGTAAAAGGAAAATTTGTATATAAATAATTATGCTTCTTTATCTCCAGTTGCTATGGAGTTAAGAAAACGTCAAATCAAATCAATCCCTGATTTTTATTCCTTCTTTTCACTATTTTAAATAAGCTAAAAAAAATGTAAGAATGCAATTTTGTATTTCATACCGATCGTAAAATTTCTTAATTATGAGGGAAAAAATTATAATCGTATGAATAGTAAACAAATAAAATATCCGAAGATATAAGTTATTTTATATAAGATGTCTTGCTTATTATAGTTTATTATCAGTGTATTAACATTATTTGCTGTGCATTAATGAATTTTATTTGTTCAAATAAATTCGAATAAATAAATTTTGAATTCTTTTATACTTATCATTAAATAAACTTAAATTTCGTGAATATATGTTTCATATTCAATATAATATTTCGTTTGGTACATCTCATTGTTTTAAATTTATATGATTTATATTTATATTAATTGAGATACAACAACTTATATAGGTCAACACAATATAATTTTGTTTTTATTAATGACGAATAGTATCAAGTCATTTTGATCTTAAATTTCCGCTATACAATCACGTGTCAATTTTCATAAAGTTTGTCGATCACTTAATGTAAATAATAAATCGGTTATTCAAATCTTGCAATTTCGAGAATTTTTGTACTTTAGTATAATAAATGTTAATTAATAAAAAAGCTGATGATCTATATTTTTCATAGATGTATGTCATTGCGGTAAAACAACTCATAAAAGGATTTTGGATGGAAAAAATAAATGTGGCTTAAACATCAAAATATTATTTGTCTGTAAATTTTTAAAAATATGTTGTAAATTGATTTTAATTTAGTGATGTCATAAGTATACAGTAAGTTGGTTTTAAGGTATATTATTTTTTCTTTTGACTAGTACTGTATACTATTATTTATAGGCCTATTTCGTTATTATCTGAGAAGGGTCATCTTATAATGAATAAAGCATGTAATGATGTAAAACAAACGAAATAAAGCTTCAATTAATTGCGATGTCTTCTTGAATTAATTAATTAATTTAAAAAGTCTGTAGTTTTTTCCTCACAGATGAATACAATATGATTGTTGAATTTTAAAACTGTCTACTAAAGATTCTGATAAAGCATTGAAGTGATGTTTTTTAAGAAATTTCTGTAAATTTACGGTTTGCTTTTTGGCGAGCCATTTGTTATTTTATAAAAATGTAATATTTTCGTTATTGTCTATAATTATTTTCATATTTAATTTTTCTAGGTTAATCTATAATAAATCTAAAAATATATAAATATTAAAACATACTTTTGTTTCATTCATAAATTTATATAAATTAAGTTTTTCAATTAAGATTTATTCGTTCAATTAAGATTAATTAAGATATTGTAGATATTTCCTGATCTATGTATTTTAATTTGTAATACAATAGAACCGATTATCCGAGGCGAACCTGTATGTAAACGAACAATTTTTCTTATACGTAATCCATAAAAGAAAGTTCAAAACGGTAACATAAAAAATTGAAATTTGTTTCTGTTCTCTTTTATCAGTTAACTTCAATGGGAAATAAATCATTGTAAAATGTAAGTACAATAATACACATTTTATTCTTAAAACTGTTGTAGTACGTATTGTAAATTAGCTGTATTGTAAATGATGTGAAAAATGTTGTTCTTATATATGATTAAATTCACAAAGACATTAAATGAAGCTACCATACAGCAAGTGACATAGTTTCATTTTTCATGAAGATTCAGAATGTCAAGAAATAAGAACGGGGAAAATTTTCCCAACTGTAAGTTGAGGGGAATCTGTAACAGGTTATGTTAGAGGGATGCTTGCTCCTCCCAAGTAAACTGAAATCCAAGCATTAGTCCAAAATAGCAGCTTGTCTAGGTTCTTCTACAACAGGATTTTGGATGACTACAGGTTGTTCTATATTATTTAGGCGTTGTTTCGTGAATTAAAAATATTTAGTAAAATTTTTAAAGGAAAAGAGTACTGGATAAAATGCATGAATGACTGAAAAATTATTTATTTATACATAAAATTAGATATATTGTAATTTTATGTATAAAATTATAACATTTTAAGCGAGAAAAAAAAAGAAAAAAACGACAGACAGAGAGGAGATTCGATCCCACGGCAGACTGGAAGCTCGCAGGCTACAGACAGGAAGCGGAGAGAAAAAGGCCCGTCTCGGCCCGAACGAAGCAAAAACGGACAAAAATAGACCGGGAGGGCGCAAAAGAAGCAAGGGAGGACGTCCATCCACCTCCCTCCAGGCAGGGGTCAAAGGTCAAAGGTCAAGCCACAGGAAAAAAGGCTCTACACAAAGCTGCGCTGCAAATCTATTTGACTTAAAATGTTCATGTCGTCACGATTTGACTTAAAATCGTGACGACATGACCCAAAATGGCAAATCGGAGACTGAACAGATCATTTAGTCGTTCAGTCGCCGGGAATTTTAGGATTACTGGTAACTAGTTTCACTGACACATTTGTGATGTGAAGCTGCTTAGACTATCCCATTTTAAAGTATGATTTATTTTGGTTTGACGGTATAAGGCAACGCAACACATGGACAATGGACCAAAAAATAAATTAAAAAATGCCTTCTGATAGGACTTTCTGCCTCCTATTTGGATGTTACACCTAGAAATTCCATGCGTCCATCCCGTTGGTGAAGTGCGAATCCATGACTAGGTTCAATGATTTTATCCATTCGACATTAATGGAAATTTAGGTAATGGGGATACTTTTAAAATACGTAGAGAAGTGGCAAGTTACTCATTAGAGCCAATAAATTATTATCTTGTCAGAATTTATCTTGTTTAGGACGGTCAGGTAATATTAATAAAAGTATCAGATCAATAATTAGTAGTCTACACATTACAAAATTTTCTGGGTGAAAATATTTCATTCGTATCTTCAATAGCGTTACTCCATCCACAACCATACAAATCTTTTATACTCGTATTTTTTAATCTGAAATGGCTGTGGAAATTCGTTTAATCTGAGTTTTCAGGCATGGGTCCACATTACCTCAGATAATCGTGGTTTTACTGTAATTCAGGATAAATTCAATTCGTTAAATCAAACTGTGGTACAGTACATTTATATNTGAAAAAATTTTGCTGAAAATTATAAGAAATGATGGATGCTCGTCATCAACTTTGTTATATGGAAATCCATATTTTAAAAGTTCTGCAACATATTTCCTTTTATTGATAATTATTGTTTTTGAGTACATATTTATATAATAGAATAATGTTAACAAACACATACAAATCTAATGGCTCTATTTTTTTGTTCATTGCGATTGACAATTAGTCAAGTGTTGTTTATATTTTAAAGTTTTTTAAACAGAAGAATGATGTTTATGAAAAATGTGTACGAGACCACATAAAACTTCTGATCCCACTTGCCGACACAACTTTCTATTTAAAAATTGCGCTTCTAGAATAACGAGTGCAAAATAAAATGTACAAAGCAGGTATGATATAATAAATTAAATTGTTAAACAAGAATCCCATCAAAATTGTCAAAACCACTACATTTCGATAACAATGCTGGCGGTCAGTTTTTTTTAGGCAAATTCAGACTTTTTGACCATGGATACAGATTTTATCAAAATTATAGGCTGAGATTTCTATAATTGTGAGCACCAAGTATATGCACCGTAACATTCTTATTCTATGAGTCAACCATTTTTGATTGAACATTTGAACAAAATATGTACTTCCCAATCCTTAAAACTCAAAATTTAGTGCACCTAAGATCAGAAAATCGGCACTGATTTCAAAGTAGGTAATAATCGTTCGAATATTAATTTCTTGAGCACTTTCCTCGTCAGAAATGGTTGATTTTTCGATTTATGTTTACTAAGATTTATTTTTACTTAGTAAAATGCATACTATCTACCACACGATCAACTTTTACTAACATTATTAATTATTGACTAAATATTGAATAAAAACTAGAATTATATTTCATTTTCTTCTAATTATAATGATAAGAAAAAAAATTCAAATAGGACATCTTTTTGGAATAGTTTTTTGCATGCGCATGGTAAGAAAATAGGAAAATTTATAGGCCTATATAAAAACCTTCAAAAATGTTCATTATGCTTTCTTATTTTGTAATAATATAGATTTATCTCAAATTTACAAATTGATAAAAATATTATCTATTATTTATATCTAACATGGCTAGTTATTTTCTAGTTATGTAGACACTATAATTTTATTAAATAATTTGCCATAAAAATTTATTTATGCTATATAAATATAAAGAAACTGTAAAAAAATGATGTTTTGTGATTAAAATGCTATTGCAGATTGCAGCATCGATTAATATGAAATTGAAACTTATTGAAGAGTTATTTAATGATAAAATAATTTTATATTCGGAATAAAAATAAGAAAATTTTTCGAAGTTATCATTTTATGCTATTTCTTATTAAAGGCTATCGGTTAAGGCAACAGATCATTGATACCAGTCTACATAATTGTTAATACCTCACATGGAAAGATACCCAAGAAATTAATCAAACTGCTAAATATGGAAGTTAAGGCACTTATTTAAAAAAATTACTTCTTATTTTGAATATCGGCATCGATTTTCCGTCCTGAAAGGCACTAAATTTTAAGTTTTAAGGATTGGGAAATATGTAGAGGAGAGGAGGGTAATATGGAATACCGAGGTTTCGGCTCTGTTTGTTGCTGCTATTACATGGGAATACCACAAACTACTCAAGAAAGACTCCCACGATGCAGTGCAGTTGACCGCTTGTTGTCGGCGTACCACTCGCTACAGAACAAAGTGTGTTTTGTGATTTTCAAGAGTTTTTGCAGACAAGTTTTCAAACATTTTAACCTACTAGTACACATGTGACTTGAACATTGATGTTAAGCATAATGTACACTAAAAGAATGGTAGTTTGTTATACTGTAGTCGTTTTTTAGCGGACAATGTTTTGTCCATCAGTTTAAAGGTTCATTTTCCAAGATGGCGTGTCGGGAAACGAAGACGCTGAATGTATCTTCTTTAACGGAAAATTCTCCGAAGATGAACGAGAGAAAATTTGGATTCAATGCTTCAGCTGTTCTCTGTGGGCTCATCTTGATTGTACCGGAGCAGAGAAAGAAAATTACAGTATATCTGTGACTTTTGTAAATAGACTCTAAGCAGGAATGACATGCACATACAGTAGAGCCTCGATTATCCGACTGAATTGGGGACTGGGGTTGGTCCGATAATTGAAAAGTCGGATAACCGAAAAATATGAAAAAATCCACTATTAGTGTAGTATATTATTATATCCCATGTAATTAGTATATTAGTATATCGCTATTAACCTACTTCGCGTTGAATTTTCATCGATGTTAAGCCTAACAAATTATTTTTTAAAATAATAATCGTCGCTATTGTATCGTTAAAAATTAGAAAATTAAGCCTCGTTTAAATACTGGCTCCCTTTCATGGTCGAATGAGTGTTGCCAGCTAAAACACGTAAAAATAATATTAAAGTAGCCAAGACATAGCCAAATATTGTAGCGCCACATCACTAGCGGACATTTGAATTTGCCGACTAGGACGGTCGGTTAACCGAGGTGTCGGTTAATCGGGGGTCGGATAATCGAGGCTCTATTGTAATCTTAAAAATATGGTTTGTATAGTAAAGAATAACTATGTTTTATGAAGTCTAATTAGTTTTTAAATTGTTTAAACCACCTATTCCATATTACCCTCCATTTGTGCGTTTTTTAAAATACATTTTTTTATAACAACAAAATAAATAGCATTTTTTTTACAAGTGACAGTACATTACAATTAATTATAGTATGTACTCATGATGATTTTGGGATTTTTATTCAAAAACCAGTAAAGTTATTTTTAGAAATGTAAATGGTATTCCATAATACCCTCCTCTCCTCTATATGTGAGTGGCCTATAAAGAGTTCTACCTTTTCTCCATGATTATACAGTATAATATAGCACAGTGCTACAAATAAATAAATTATTCATGGCTGTATAATATAATTGCACCGCTCTCAACCGCATTTGTGCGGACAATTACTTTTTTCAGAGTACAGTCCACGTGTTCAACATTTGTCCACTTTTATGTTTTCACAGATGCTTTCAAATTATCAATCTTTAAAAGCATCGAATAACCTTTCTTTGAATTCTGTAAAATGTTGACAAATGTACAAAAGAAATCACAATGGAAAAGAACAATCCATGAGAGACTGAACTCGTCCTTGGACTGATGAGAAAGAAGAAAAACATGATTTCGTTTAATACTTTATTTTAATACTAAAAATCTTTTCGATTTATTTGTATTTAATTTTATTTTATTTTTGAGGGAATTAGACAATTTTCTCTTAAAAGAATAGAACAGATTTTCGACTTAAATCGGATTATTTTTTTCCAAATGTTTTTAAGAGCTTGAAACCTGAAAAAATTTTGCTGAAAATTATAAGAAATGATGGATGCTCGTCATCAACTTTGTTATATGGAAATCCATATTTTAAAAGTTCTGCAACATATTTCCTTTTATTGATAATTATTGTTTTTGAGTACATATTTATATAATAGAATAATGTTAACAAACACATACAAATCTAATGGCTCTATTTTTTTGTTCATTGCGATTGACAATTAGTCAAGTGTTGTTTATATTTTAAAGTTTTTTAAACAGAAGAATGATGTTTATGAAAAATGTGTACGAGACCACATAAAACTTCTGATCCCACTTGCCGACACAACTTTCTATTTAAAAATTGCGCTTCTAGAATAACGAGTGCAAAATAAAATGTACAAAGCAGGTATGATATAATAAATTAAATTGTTAAACAAGAATCCCATCAAAATTGTCAAAACCACTACATTTCGATAACAATGCTGGCGGTCAGTTTTTTTTAGGCAAATTCAGACTTTTTGACCATGGATACAGATTTTATCAAAATTATAGGCTGAGATTTCTATAATTGTGAGCACCAAGTATATGCACCGTAACATTCTTATTCTATGAGTCAACCATTTTTGATTGAACATTTGAACAAAATATGTACTTCCCAATCCTTAAAACTCAAAATTTAGTGCACCTAAGATCAGAAAATCGGCACTGATTTCAAAGTAGGTAATAATCGTTCGAATATTAATTTCTTGAGCACTTTCCTCGTCAGAAATGGTTGATTTTTCGATTTATGTTTACTAAGATTTATTTTTACTTAGTAAAATGCATACTATCTACCACACGATCAACTTTTACTAACATTATTAATTATTGACTAAATATTGAATAAAAACTAGAATTATATTTCATTTTCTTCTAATTATAATGATAAGAAAAAAAATTCAAATAGGACATCTTTTTGGAATAGTTTTTTGCATGCGCATGGTAAGAAAATAGGAAAATTTATAGGCCTATATAAAAACCTTCAAAAATGTTCATTATGCTTTCTTATTTTGTAATAATATAGATTTATCTCAAATTTACAAATCGATAAAAATATATTCTATTATTTATATCTAAAATATCTTTCACTATTTTCGAAACTAACCAAATTTTTATATTTTATTGTGTAAATAATCTATCAAAGTATTTTGTGGCATACAATATTTTAATATACAAATAAGTATAATAATTCACTTAAAAATTCTGAAAATGTAATGAAAGAAGCGTTTCAGATAGAAATTCTCTTTCAAATTTTTTCTTAAGATTACTCTCTCTAAGAAATGAAAAAGTAAAATCGATTTCTGTGCGATCCGTTCTTAAGTTATAAATGTTTGTAGATGGCATGTCCAAATTTTATTAGGTTTTCCTATGTCGGTGTTTACTAATTACAAAGTAATCAAAGCAGAGATATATAGTGCAATGATTGCATTAAACAAATGCTTCGTTATTGTGTAAGATGTCTACTAGGATTATTTTATTAACAGGACTTATTATACCGGTGCCGGTATAATAAGTACTGTTAATAAAATAAGTCCTAGTACACATCTTACATAATAAACTGTATAATAATGACATACAAGCATATGAATTAAATGCTTCGTTATATTGAATAATTATAGAAAATATGGCCATTTGATAAAAGTATGAGTACAAGATTGATCAACAGATTGCAAATTTTTGAAATGTACGTACAAAGAAAATAACTTCAATATTTCGGGATGACTGCGGCCAATCTGAATTGTTATGACTCAATAAAACATTGCGGTAAATAGCTTTGCTGTAACCATTTTGTGATGAGCAGATACCGTCATGTGCAATCCAAATAAAACTCAATTTTGCAATCTACAAACATTTGTAACTTACAAACGAAACGTCTTTGCCCAAAAAGCCGTTTCACTTATTCACTTCTAAGTGTAAAAATGTTGTGAGGAAAATTTGAAAGAGATCCGCCATTTTTACCTAAACATCTCTCTTTTGAATTTTTTTTACTTGTCTCGGCTCGATCTACTATGTTATTTTCCTTACAATACACTTCTAATTAAATATTGGTATTGTATTATAGTATATATTATAATTATGATTTTACATTTAAGAATATTATTTTAATTAATACATATAAACAACAGGTAGTTATCTAGATTAGTTTGCAACTTAAACATCTGAAAATGTAAATACGGTCCTATGAATGAATAATTAGAAAATTCGCCATCAGAAAGAACAATGTTTAATAAGAGATTTTACCTAAAAATATTTTTAATACTTATAGATAATTGACAAAAATAATGAAATTTGTGACATAGAAAAGTAAAAAGCATAGCGCTAACGTTATTTTAATATTTCCAGATATTTTGATTTCATATTTCCATAAATTAATAAAAATACATTTCATTATGCTAAATCAATGTAGTAATTGTAGCAATTAATGTAATATGCTTTCTATTTCAAATATAATAAATACTTTTATGATGTACGTCTAATTTATTGCCTACGTAAATCAAGAAAAGCAAACTATTTCCAATTAAATACATCAATTAAAATTATATATTAACATATTGATCTCATATAAACCGAAATTCTTATCCTTTTCAATTACTACTGATTGCATAGTTGTTGCAATTAGCTATCAAACTCTATACATAATGAAACTCCTAAAAGATGAAGATCCCTTTATTTTAATAGTTATGTCAACATAACAAACATCTTTTAGTAGAAGATACACTTAATGCATTAATAGTTATATAAAACGTAAGTAAAGAGTGAGCTACTTTCAGTTATAACATACAAGACGTACTAACTTTGGTGTAACAAGCATTTTCAGAAGAGAACGTTTATCATTATATAAATTCTATTATTTCGTTATTTAAAAATATGTCAACCGTAATTTCGACTGTTAGACCCAGTTTTGTTGATTTAAACACGGAATTGTGTTTGCAATGTTTTCTGCCTTCATTTACGTCAATATCCATGATTTACGGATGGCATTTTTTTAATCCTTGCTTATGTACCGTCAAGAATAACGCTTACTTTATTAAAGTTCTGAATAAATTGTATGTTTCTTTCATTGAATGTGTTTATTGGATACATTTCATCCTCACCTTTTTTATGACAATCCCTTATTTATCAAATAAAACACCTTGCAATTCTTGGTTCTTGTTTATCGAGAATGATGTCTTTGTCAAACTGTCTGTTGCAATTTTCGCATTCTCAGCAGCTCTATTGTTTACTATTGTGAAAAGAGTTAAATTAAATTCAAAAGTAAAGTTAAAACTCTCAAATTCTTTCGAAAATAAATTTTTTTCTCTGATAAATTACGCTGAAATCATTAGTTCGATTCTGATTGTAGTTCTCACAATGTGGGTTCAAGTTATAAATGTTTTTTACTTTTACCGTGCAATAGAACAAGCAAAGATTTACAAATACGAAGCTCTTTTCTGCACTGTTGAAATCGGGATCTGGTCGATAATTCTGATTGGTGGAATGGTGATTATTGTTATTTTTCTCGTAACAATTGCAATTACTTTAATGGAATCTTTCAAGGAAGTATCAGAAGATTTGTATCAATTGAAAAAGTATAATCCGAGTTTGCAATCGGAATTGGAAGCAATTATGGCGCGACACCACGAACTTTGGGTTTTTACTAATCAACTNTTGATATAATCTAAAAAATTATAAGTTTTAAGATTATATCAATAAATTTATTTTAATAATACAGACGAAATATAATGTTTTAACACAGTTGCCTTTTATAGTTCAAAAAAGAATATTAATCGTCTATATTTATTTCATTCACAAAATTATTATTATTATTATTTGGTCGTTTTTATGTAAGCCTACCTTATGTCAATAAAAACAATATTGTAATTAATAATGATATATATATGCGCCCAATTCTTCTAAAAGATTAATTTGGTAGTAGAAAATTCATTATTAAAGAATGACATTTTAACTTATGAGGTCAGCAACTGGTTGCTTTAATGCTAAAAGCCAATACAGTGGACAACAATATTTTAAGGTTTGATCTAAAATATGTGAGCTTCACAAATTCTATATTAATCGGTAAGTGAATCACTAAGATTCTTCTGAAATTAAAGAAAACTATTCATTAATTTGACCTATAAAATTCCTAGCACTTACCTTCAATAATTAATTTAACTACGCCACTCTGTATGTAGGTAGGTGATTCTGATTTTCGATTATTCAGTTCGTGAGTAGCTGAAAACAAAATAAATTTTCATTAATAAAGGAAATATTTGCATCTCGAATTGAAAATAACCGTTTCCTACTTTAGCGTGTGGAAGATAATTAGTAATCACGTGTTTGAAGGAAGTTACTCTGATTAAATATTCTTCATTTCGCACGAAATAACTCCCATACTTTTAATTTGTTATATTTTTTTCGCTGTAAAGCACGTTTTTTTAGAAATTGCGAGTGACATGGAACATTAATTATTTCTAATTTCGGTATAGTAATATATCTTTCTTAAGCGTTTTCTAAATAAAAAAATTCTCAGACGATTTCATTTTGTTTCTTTGCTTATTTCTTAGAACAAGAAACATCCGTTTTTAAGATCTATTTTAATTATAAAGAATAAAAATTGTTTAGAATTTCTACTCTACTTGATTTCAATATAACTTCTATTATAACTTTTAATGGTAATATAAATTCAAACTTTTCCGATTGATGAACAAATCTTAAAACATGTAGCCTAAGAATTTCTTCAATGAATATCTTTTTTCTGATAAGCAATTTTTTTCGTAGATGAGGACATCTTCATATTTTAATACAAAACTGTAAGTTTTGAATGGATTTATATGTTTATCTTATTCAAATATCAAGTACATTTCTTTATGATTTACTACACTGAAACAAAATGGCGGCTCATTAACATTTTCAACTCAGTTCTGTATAGCCTTATATACATATATTCTTTTTAAAATAAACTTTACGTCAGATTAAGAACTGAAGTAATTACTTAATTATAATTACATCATAAATCTTTATTCATTTCTTTTCGTAAACTATTTAGAATATAACCAGCATTAATAATAAAATTTTTCACTAAATATTCTTAAAGTGTGAAACTCAAAAGGTTATACAATCTTATAACTATATTTTAGATATTCAGTAGCAAATTATTTCAAGTAAAAGTTAATAGTCTTAAATTTCTATGAAATGAAGAGCTATAAAAAACATTAAGAAGCATACTCGAAATATTTTTTCCAAAAAAAAAACATTTAAGATTTATGCGATTAATTAAAGCCTTTCCTATGGTATATCATATTTCTTAATTTTACAGATAAGAGAAGTCCTCTTAAGCTTGATTAAATAGGTTATTAAATGAGTTATTCATTAACGTTTTAGGATTAAAACAACACGATTCTGAATTTAACGATGAAAAATTCGGTTCAGGATAATTCATTTATACAGTCGAAATAGTTTATCAGAATAAATGAATATTTATAAATTCCTAAATATATATACGAATATGAATACATTTTTTTCTGACCGGAAACAAATACTCGAGAGAGGGAGAAATAGACGGACATGGTCTGAAATCATAATTAATTGAGCAATGGACTAAAATCGGTTGATATTAATCACCAGGTTCTTAACAAAGCGTGAATGTTGAAAACGGGAGGGGTCCTTTTCCATGACGTCACGCACTAAGCGAAACGTCGATTTAGTACAATTTAACACGTAATTCTACAAATAGGTTCTAATGAGAACAAATATAGAATTACATTTCCTATATATTTCCCCAAACACTTCTTTTTTCAAATATTACTCTTTCTTAAAAAAGAACTTTGTTATTTAAAAATCTGTATTTATGTTAACGATAAAGAATAATTTTAATTTGATAAAATTGCATTCAATGTAAAAATAAATAGCTACTAATATTTGAAAATAATATTTATAATTTAATAATATCTTTTAGGTACGTACTTCACAAAAATATTTTTTGGAGAAACTCATTTATAAATATAAAAATTAAACAATATTTAAAAAAAACTTCGAAATTAAGTAAAAAAAAAACATTTTTTAACTTGTTTCAAACTCAAAATATTTGAATATTGCTATGAATATCACTCTCATGTATAATTTACATGTTAAACGAATACACAAAATTATTTTTGACGCAAAATACTTTGTTTATGTATTCTTTTTTCATTTGTTTCATATTGAAATTCATCCTCTGGAGATTAATTAAATCAGTGCTACTCAAACTGTAGTCCGGAGACTAGTTTTACGACGAGATTTCGTAATTTTATATATTTCACTAATAATACTTTTTTATTTAAACACTTAGTGCCAGGGATGGACTGACGATCGAAATCAGCTGGAAAATTACTTGAGAACGACTCACAAAACCATTTTTTCAAAATAATTAAAACAGAATTTTGTTATTGTATTTTTCTTACTGAGCCCAAAAATTAAAATAAAAAGAAAATGATTTGAATTCCGTTCTCACTGTTTTATAACTAATTTAATTTCACAAAAGTATTGTTCGTAGAGGAATTGAAATGAAAAACAAAGCCTTGTCAGTGAGCACAAACTTTCAGATGCTCTAGGTTAAATCACATAACATTATTATAAATATTTTAAATGATTTTCTTTACTTCCCTTTTTAAAAATCATAATTTAATGGATTACACTTTTTAAAATAATTTATGTTTCTACAATAATGAAATCACACTTATCAATGTAATGGGACACTTTTAAACAATTACAAATAAGGTTATATAAGACAAAAATGACAAAGTTATTATTTGTAATAATTTAAATAAAAATTTAATGAAATGATCGTTAAACAAATTAGATTCTGCTTTAAATTAAAACGAATAAAACAGATCATTTTATATAATTAAATCTCGATAAATCGTTTAGATTTATAATAAACTTTTAAAAATCTATTTAAGAAATCGGAAAATATACATTTATTTATTGTTTAAATTTTAATCTGAAATTATAAATTTCGTATAAATTATCAGAATTTATAAATATACAAGATGTTTAAAAAAATGTCAGTAATAATATGGAAATAAATTGTGCCGGATCTGTAGTGTTCTCTGCGCAGTTCTCCGTCATGTGCAAGAAATCACGACTCATTTTTGAAGTTCTCAAAAAGTATGATCCTATACTTATGCTGCAGTAACTGAGCACATTCTCTATAAAGTGTGTTAACATTTTTTGAAACAATAAAGCAAATTTTCATTGAAATAATGTACAGTACGTTCTTCCATTTCTTCTATTATGTTTATACTTCAATAAAAACAAATTTTGAAACATTTTTTTTATAATAAAAATGAATAATCAATAAATTGATTAAATTGAATTCTTAATTGACTATTTATTGCATTATACTTATTTTTATCAAATTGTCTGAATTTATTCTAAGATAAATTTTATTTATTTGCTTTTAATAATACAAACAATATTTTATTTTACAAAATGCTACTTCGAATAATATTTAATTAGAGATAAATATGAATTTATAAAATTATTATCAATAGTTTTTCATAAATAATAAAAAAAAAGTGTTGAACATTTAGTGACTTTTTAAAAACGGCGAAATATGAACCAAATAGAAATTGTAAATACGGTTAAGAAATTCGTAATCGTTCTATCAAATAAGGGAAAGATGGAACTGACATCTAAATCTAATATAACACTGATAATTGTTTATCGTAAGTTAGAATACCTATTTATAAATTGGGAACTGCAGGAATGGAAACTTTGATTTAATTAACAACTCGTCTTGGATAAAGATTTAAAAGTGATAAACGTTTTCATTTTATTTTATCAAATAAAATACTGCTTTTAATACAATAAAATATAAGTAAAATGTTTATATTTCAAAATTACTAATATCTGTAAATTAAATATTATTTTTTGAAATAAAAATAAAACAAATATTTTAAATGTTAATTACTGTATTTATTGAATTGTAAAAGAGTTATCATGTAAAATGATGTTACATTATTTAATAAATAATATTAATATTTTAAGTGTTAATTCTTTGTTTATTTATTAGTACCGTGTAAGTATCCCTTTTGTACGACATTATGTAAATATTTTTGGTATAATAATAATATATTTTTTGTATTGTATTAGTAATTTTTAGAATTATTTCAGTTATAATATTGGAGATCACATACTACTGGAGAGGGAAAACAGAATTTTAAAAGTTTTTAAACCAATCATAGAAAAAATTACAGTAAAGGCCAATGAATTGAAATAAATAGATTATGTTTTATACTAAAATAATGTCCAAATTTGATTATAAGAATAAGAATTTTAATTTTCGTAAGAATAATCTTACGAAAATTAAAATATAGGCCTATAAGAAATTCTTTTACTAAAATGTAAAAAGTAAAAGCAAGTTCATTTAACTTTTATTATATCTTCAATTATGTTTATCAATTATTCTAAATTTAAACTCATTTTATAACTTTAAAATATTCAATAATCATTTACTGCATGATCGATATTTTTATAAATTAAAAAAGAATAAATAGATAATTGTGTAATCATAAAACAGGAATATATACATCCTGTATATGAACCTATTAAAATCTTCGAAAATCTTTAGTAAAATTTTGTAAGGTGGAAAAATTAAATGAAATTCGTTATTATTCAAAAACATAATGATAAGAAAAAGAATACAAGTATCCCTTGCTTAACGCGCGAAATTAATTGCGGCAATCCCTTTATATACAAGGTAGAAGTTTTAATTTACTCGGCTTTACCAGTTGTCTTTATTTCACATAGATACCGTATTTTGATGAACGCTATTTTGATATAGCCTACGTGGTAGCATCGAGGGATTAATTAATCGCGTTAATCAAGGGATACCTGTATATAGATATAAATTTTAACTTTGACATTTTTATGGATATATAGGCTACATAAAGTTTTAAAGTCCAAGTTATCTTTCATAGAGAAAAACCCATTAACAAACCAATAGCGATTTCAGAAAGTACTTGAAACCTAAACTGAAATAAAATATCTAGCAATTACACCCACGACGTTATCATTAAGAATCGAGATCGCAATTTAAAAGATAGATTAAAAAAAGCCACAAAATTAATCTAGAATGACATCTTTCTATATCGGTCTTTAATCTTATCTACAACAAAAGATCTATAGAAACTCCACCTTTCAACCAAAATGGCGATTTTATTTCTCCAATATAGAAATTTACCATTGTTTACCAGCTTTAAAAACTGATCTACTAAGGGGAATAAGACTTTATGAACTTTATCTAAACCGCCGTTCTAACTGCCATTATATTCATCACCAAGGTCAGACTTTTACGTGATGTTTGTCCATGCTTCGGCAATTTATGACATATCTTGTTACAGAAATTTGTATTAAATTCACACATGGTTGCTTAACGTTGAAAGAAGTGTTGATAATTTACTAGAATTAATAGTTTATTTATTTTTTCGGCATTTTAAATTTGATACGTATAATTCGACACCCATAACGAAATAATCATTAATTAGGAACGTAAACCTGAAATTTTTCATATTGTGTAGAAACGACTCATTGCAATAATGCTGATTTAAACGTTACAATTAATAAAATACTTTAATAATAGTAACTTTTTGAGAATTTTACGTAGACTTTTTCAAAATATATATTAATTATACATATAATTATATACAGTAGAATCCACTTATTGTAATCACGGATATTGATATCGCACGTTAAAAACACTTATAAAATTTCGCATATTGTAATCAGAATTTTCGTTATAGTTATCTTTATTTTCAAATAAACAGGCAATTTTGAGCTGTACTTTTTCATTGGGATCATTTTGTAGTTGAAAAGTGAAGTTGTTATTAGCTATTGTTATCGGCTTAACTAGTGCTTTAAACTTTTAAATCGTTATTTGCTTCAGTACAACAGTTTAAATTGCTGCATTTGTTACTTCAATTATACATTTCATGACCAGTAATTATTATTCATAATAATTATTATAATTAATAAATATTTAATTTATACAATTTTTAATAATCAGATCAGTTAAACCATAATTTTCATTAGTTGTAGTCTTATTTATTTATTTACCTAATTTAACGTTATCAGCCGGTTATTGTTATCACTGGATAAGTTCCAAATTGATTTCAATATGTGAATTCTACTAAATTTGGATTGCTTTAGATTTCTACTTATGAAAATTCAATAATCTTTCGTGCATATTTGCAGCAAATATCATAGAAATTTCGATGGTTTTAAGAAATGTTTCTTCAATTACACTTTTTAAAGATTATCCATATTTTAAAATGAAAACGTTAGATTTATTCTAAAAGTTATTCATAAATTTCTTAATTGTTGAAAAAAATTATCGTCAAAAGTATAAAAAGTTATATATTTTAAAATATATTATTATAGGAATTATACCAAAATTGATAGATTATAAACGAAAATAATGAAACACTCAAAAATGTAAATAATGATCTATCTGTTTAGAAATATAAAATCTAAACATACAAAATGCACTTAATACACAAGAAGCAAAACTTTCTTTTAAAATAAACATAAATTATATAACCATAACCAAATGATCTAATGTTTTTATTAATGGAAGTAATAATAATATATAACAGCAGGTATAAAATAAATAAAAATATCCTCCCTAAACTCATTTTTTTTGACATTTAATTTCCCTAAACAATTAAAGTATTGTGGCACATTAGGGAGAGAGAAAGACAGAGAGATAAAGAAAAAACAAATCCCTTAATTAGTACGCGTGTAGAAATTAAAATGTTATCATTTTCTGTAAATGATATTCGACGTTTGGATGACGTCGCGTTACGTCACGACGTAGTTTATAATTACGTTTTTCTGTGAAACGGGTACGAGAAGTGGAAGCACAGTAACACCTATGCAGTTGGCATAAACATTATGCACTTAGTATAAGATAAGAGTCTTTTGTTGGTTAACAATTGTTTGATTATTAAAAAGCAGATTTTGGTTTGAAGTGCATTTAAGTACGTCAGTGTCATTACGAGGGATCTGCTTACAAAAGCGAAAAAAATTGGAAAAAGATTTCGGTGAAATATCTTGTTTCTTCTTAGAAAAGTTGACTTCACGTCGGGTTTATGCGACTTTAAACTGCCGATTTTTTTCTTCCTCCCCCTCCTTTTTTTATGAATCGAACAATAGATCGGTAGCTTTGTTTAAACTTATTGGTATTTGAATAATATTTCACTAAAATATTAAAATAAATTTTTGCAATTTTTTAAAATGCATTTCAGTCTACTTCTTCAAATCAATTTCTATAAATATTTTAAAGTACATTTCTATAACTGATTAATATAGTTTTTAATATATTATAACTAATTAGTATATTATTTTCAACATAAATATTCAGTTTGTCTTCAAATCACAGAAACTTAATTATTGATTGATTCATTTATTAACAGCAAGTATAAAAATCGAAAATTTATAGAAAGTTCATAATTAGATAGAAATCATAGAATTTTGATAAAGATAAAAAATAAATAAATTGTTATTAGTAAGAATGGAAACCAAGAAAACGAAATTGAATTTNTTTCTTATAATACACCTTTAAGCAGAGGAGTTAATTAAGATTCTAGGCGAATAAATGTAACACGTCCACCACAAAATTCAATTATACTCGCATCTTTACGGTTCCTTAACGCGCTGGTTCGCATTTACGGGATATTAAAAAGTAAAACGTCACAATTTTACACCAAATTCTTCGAAGAGAACCCCAAAAATAGTTAAGTTTTTGAGAAATCTCCAGACAAACGGACGGGTAAAAAAAAAAATTAAAATTGTATACAGTATTTTAAATTACTCAATAGAATTGTGAAAAATTTTCTCGGTTTACGTCGTTCCAATTTAAATAATGAAGTCGAATGATTAACAATACCCAAGAGTTGAGAATTGAAAGAACTATTGAAAAAATATTTATATCTAAATTCTTTAGAATGTATTCGAACTTTCACGAAATTCGTTTGTCTGTCGTGTCTTCTAACTGAATTAAATCAAAAAATAAAAAAATCAAATAATCTTCTTAATTTCAGCCTTTACGTGGAGCCATCTAAACGAAAAAAAGCCATCAACGAGTTGTTTCACTTTTCCGGCAACATTTGGTGGCACCATCTGTTACGTTATTTTATTTAAAAAACCTTTTATATTTTTAACTATTATAAAATGACAAAAAGCTTAATTTTGAGGGTAGAGATGGGTTTTATAAAAAAATTGTAAATTCTAATAGCGAATAAAATCGTTAAGTCCTACCCTACTGAAGACATACGCGACGTCCATTATTTCCTCATCCCTTCGACGTTTAACCACTAAAATTTAATAGCATCAATTCTCTTAATACACAAACGACCCTGCAAAATTTCAGAAATTTTTGACAAAAAAACAGGAGTCATTAAGCTTCAAAGAGGGTGAACTAAATCGTGTTACTCACATACACACATATACACACTAACATCCATTCATACAGAAAAACTTCCCGAATGCTTTTTCATTTGTTTACGTTTCAAGATCCCTCGAGTCCAAAAACGTAAAAATGTCGGAGGGTCAATTTTTGACCGATTGCGATACTTTCCCTCCGTTGTGTATAACAGCCGGGAAAGTAAAACTTCGAATGAAAATTTCAAGAAAAAAAATTATGTTTTTTTTTTGAAAAAAATCTTCTCGTTATGGTTTAAGACTGTAAGTTTCGTAGAAAATAGTAAGTATGTAGCGAAACAAATGTCGCGATTTTGATACATCTATTTTAGTCCAGGATAAAAGGATTTAGAATGGCTTTTTTCTTATTCTTTACATTGGTTTCGATGATTTCTATATCTAAATCCAAATTCTTTTTAAAATAATATTATTCTTTGAACAAAAATCTCGCAAAATAACGATATATATAACTTCGAAACCAATTGCGAAGTTATCTGCAAGGAATATAAATTTATAACCTTTATCTCTTTACGAATGTATCTATGAAATATTCATTATTATACTTTGACTATTTTACTTTTATTAATTTATATTCTTTTTTTATTTTCATATATTGACTTTAGCGAATGAGTGCGAATGCTTTTCAATGTAAACAAACAAATTTCTAATCATATTTCAAGCTATTTGAGAATTATTAATTTTAAAAGCAGGTTAATTTTACTAGATTTTAAAATAATTTCTATACAGGAAACCTGTGATATGCATCTTGGATGGAAAGAGTTAAAACTATAGAAAAATCGTTGAGTTCTAGATTATTAATAGAAGAAATGAAAGTCTTCATTTAACTTAATAATTTAAAGTGTTTATAAAGTGTTAATATAAGTAATAATAATAAAATACCTTAAATATCTCTTAAAATATTTTATTCTAAAGACTTTTTAAATTATTTATCTGATGATGTAAATAAGAATAATAAAATATTATTTTTGATTAATTTTATTTTAATTAAATCGGAATTTATTTCTATTAATCAAATATTAAAAGTAAAATAAATCCGGTTGCAAAATTACTTATTAATTTTTATATATTTCTAATGGAAATTGCCGATTATAAGAAATATTCATTATCGAAATTGTAATATATAATATTATTTAATTCTGATATAGGAAAACTGGCAGTTTACAAAAATAATCTTTTAAAAATTGTATGCTCTTATTTTACTCCAAAAAACCTTATGAAAAATTTTTGTTTTATGTATGTAATTTTTCAGAGATGAATGCGACAATTTTACGAAAGAACAATAAAAACTTTCTTAATTTTTTAAAAGTTATAAAGAAAAAGAAATTATACTTTTTAGTAAAATAACAATTTGTAAAAAATAAACATTTTTCCTAAAAAAATATTTTATGAGGAAAAATAAAATTTGCATTATTTACAGAGTAAAAAATGACTGTTTTATAGCAAAGTTTTAAGTTATTTTAAATACGATAGTACTTTTTCGGCTAGAATTTTTTTGTTTTTAATTTTTCGCTTAGATTTTTATTTTTCCAAAAAATAATAATTTTTTAAAATAATATTAACATATATTATAAATTTACAAAGAAAACAATATATATTTATAGTGCATATATTTTAAATAAGTTCGCCTAAAACGAAGAATTTTAATTTTTTACACTAAGAAACGGAACGAAAAAATCAAATTAAAATTCATTTTTTTTATTTTGAATAAAAGAAAACGCGTTTAATTTTTTTTTTTTTTTTACTTTTCGAACGAAACTTTTTTTAAGAAAAGAAAAACCCACCTGTAGACATTTTTAATGCTGTCATGAAGAAGAACGTTATAAGAGTGAAATACATGATTGTAGTTTGCTGTAGATCGACCGTTCCAATACATTTATTTACTTCACTTTCGTATTATATCTAGAAGGTATAAAAGTCGTGCGCATGCTTATACTACGTCACAGGATATTCTCTTAGAATTATGTCTACGCCTTTAAGTGCGAACGATAGTGGTTCTATTGTGACCTTACAAACTGATATCGAAACTCTCTTCAAATCTTAGTTAGATCAACTTTTTAAAGAAGGGATAGCTTTTATCCCCGAATCGTGCAATTTGTTGGTTAAAAAAACTCTTTCTAAACTAGCAAACTTATTTACAAATTTTCTCAACAGATTTTTAAATTATTATAATCTACCAAAAGTTTTATATTCTGATTAGAAATAGCTTATGTAAGATTTAATTTAAGTTAATTCAGAAAATTTATTTAATATATACAATAGTTAGGATAATCTGTTATGATATAAAACCTTTTTGTTTAACATTGAGTTAGAATAATATAGACTGTACCTATACTTGCTAAGAAGCGATGTAAAATATTTTAAGAAAATAAGAAATAGATATTTTGAAAACTTCAGAATAATTTAATTTTAAACAAGTTGCAATTGAGATAGTTTATTAAGGTATAAGGTAATACTGAAATAATATTGTTAATTACTATGAATATATAATATTTTCAGGCTGTCTAAAAATAAGATGTTTTAAGGTAATTGAGATATAAGTTTTTGAGATATTGATAAGTTAATTATATTTGAGAAAAACCTTGTTACAAAAGACTGGCAAATTTTGATATCATCTATAACAATACAAAAGTACAAATTAACATAATTAATTAGTTGAGATTCGACATAAATAATGAAAAAATAAAAACTTGTATTATTTATAAACGTTAATAAAATTAAAAAAATAATAATTTTACATAATTATTAAAATTATGTAAAATTAATATTTTTTAAATTTTATTTTACAAGGATTTTGACATTTTCTCAAAAGATAAATATAAAGACATATTGACAGTTTGTTCACACACAAACACTTATAGAAAAGATTATTTTAATAAGACATATAAAATTATTAAAACCTGTATTCATGTTCATATGTAATATATTAGAAGGATAAAACAATTTTTGTATATCTTACTTGTTAGATGTTAAATTGATTGTTCCAAAGAGTTGATATCTGTGTAATTAAATTTGAAATCATATTGTAAAATATAACTTGTTTAATACAAACTTTTACAACGTGAAATTATTAATTTAAAAGCAAATTACTAAAAGCTGGTTTCATAGGATTATTCAAAACAAAACTTAGAGAAACTGAAAACGAGTTGTGAAGATTTAAATTGGAGATCCATAAAAATATACAATAATTTCAGGTTAGCTTTAACACGAATTTAAGATGATCTACTAAGCACTCATATAGCATAATTTAGAATAATTTATAAGCTATAATGATAGCCTATAAACCATAGGTATATTTTTGACCAATTGATTAACATATGAAATAATTTATGAAATTATACAAAGACAAGGGATAACTCATGCAAGATATTAAAATCATAGTTTAATGTATCCAATTACAATATATAATAAATTAATAAATTAATATATGATTACGAGATAATATGTTTTTACTACATATGATAACTTTCTATTGAACTATAGTATTTAGTATCTGCTGACAAAATTATTTCCACCCAAAAATTAATATTTATTATAATATTTATTTATTATGGTATAATACAATTTTGAATCTCTTTTTTCAGATATATTTTAAGTTTAAAAATGAAAAGAATATTCTAAAATAAACATTATGTGAAAATTTATATATAAATACATGTTAAAATAATTTTAATTTACTATTTCATTTCGACATTATTTTCAATCAAATTTAAACTATTATTAATTTTTAGCTCATATTTATGTAATAAGTTATAATCGGTATCTATAAACTTTTTAAATACTAAAAATAAAATTTAAACTCTTATTTATGATAAAAATATTCATTATACTGATCAAATTTACGTCAAAATATTAAAATATTATTGTTTATATATTATTATTATGAAAAACATATAGCTTATACAATTTTTCTATAATGCTGTTATTAAAACAATTAGCCGTTAAAAATAACCATATATTCATTTTCTGCATAATAGCCGAAATTTTGGTATAAAATCCAATTCTCATCTTAGCAACCTAATTGGAATAAACGGTTTTATGAGATTACTGATCGATAATGAACTCACGTTATTTACGGAGTCACTATACTTTGTGATATTTGAATCTGTATATTCATATATATTATTTATTAGTATTATAATGAATAATATATATTAGTCATTATAAATAATTTTACTAGAAATTAACCTAAGTTCGTAAACGCATTATCTCATACATTCAATTGAATAAGTCGAAAGAATATATAAAACTAATCGTATCTTTTAAAAGATACGATTAGTTTTATATATTAAATAAAAAATTATATTTATTTTACAATATATATTGAGAATTACGTTTTTAACGTGTATTATAAAGTTTTAATAAGAAATAATTATTCTAAAATTAATTTATACACTTAAAAATCTTAATTTAATTTTGTGTTAATGTGTAATTGTTAATAACTGTTGAAAGCAAATTATTAATAATTATTTAAACAAAAATTGCTTGTTGAAATTTTTTTATTTATTTTATTTTTTTTAAAGTTCATGGTGAAAGTTAATGTATTTTTCAGTGTCATTTTTATCATTTTTATTTATTTTATTTTTTATATTCTTGACATAAATTTATCATCAAAAATTTTAGCAAATTTAGGACTATATGAGTTTTTTCGTTTTTTCGACATTATTATTTAGACTTTTGTTAATATAAAAAGCTAAATTCTCCAATTTTTCTAAAAGAAATTAAGTTTATCATTAAACTTTTCTCGAAAAACTTGGTCTTTCAATGGCAGAAAGATAAATTCAAGAGAACTTTTTGGCTATACCAAATACAGTAAGTTATTTATAAGTTATTATAATTATAAAAAATATGAAACATAAGTTTAGTGGACCTTCAATTTACGATTAATTCGACATATACTCTATGTCTCCATAATAAAATGAGGCTCACTCTTTGGCAAATATTCACTTACAATGGGATTACGATCGCCGACATCCGGATAACATGGATGAGCGTGGTTCATGGAGCGTGAAACATCTCTCTTTAATTATGTTTGTATAGTACCTAAGACGTAAAGTGTTGAGATGATCGAATATATATGTGACAAATCATCCTCAAAAAAATTATGATAATAGAAATAAAAAGTAAATAGCGTAAGCAACTAAATATAACTTATTTAGTAAATCTATTTTTGATCAAATTCGAAGAAAATCGTATAGAAAACGTGCATAAAACAGGGGGTGTTATTTTTTTAATCTCATTTTTAACCTTATTTCAATTTACAATATTACAGAATTTGTAATAAATTATAAAGACGAGAAGGATGTTTGTTCAATATTTAAGATATTTTAAGCAAGTAAATTAAAGACTAAGTTTAATAGTACATGTACTATTTTTTATGAATGATAAAGTTACTGTTTTGTCAAATACTTTTTAGTCATTACTAATAGCTTTCAATCAATCAATTCAATCAATACAGAACGTCTATGTAGACGTTCTGTCAGCGTCTTTGATATTCGAAGTAATGTAGCCTGATGAAGGCTTTTGAATAAGGTCAAACGAAAGTTATTAATCAATTTGTGCTAAAATTTATGGTTGTTTCCAGTTATGTTAACGAATGTAAGTCGGCAAAACAGTAACCAGCCATCTTAATCCTCTTATTACTGTATTCTCTACACTTTAGAGTCTACAGTAATAAGAGGATTGGTGTAAACCTTACATTTCACTGGTATAGATAATCATAATAGCATTCTCGGAAACAGTTCCACTTGGCATGCGAGGCACTGTTTCCGGATTGCTTCACTTGCCTAGACCAGAACCTCGGGATCCCAAAATTGGAAAAAACAAAACAGATTTATCATTGCAATTATATATCATAATTTTTAAATAATTATATTCTAATAATTCTTATTAGTTTATGATGTAGGCAGGCTTTCATCTTTAGTGCCTAGAAGCCCCAGAGGGTCTTAATCCAACACTACTTAAAACAGAAGTAACTGTATACCTACCTAGACTTGTGTAAATGGTCACATATCAGAAGTTGATTTAGTCCAGGGGCCCAACCCACGTCCAACCCGTGTCCAACCCGCGGCCCAATAAACGTGTAAACAAAACCGACAAATGTTTTAATTTTTTATTATTTATTTATTTCAACGGCATAAACTCAAAAAAAAAAGTTTCACAAATCCGTAAATTTCCGTAAAAAAAGTTTCACAAATCCGTTTCATATGTTATTTTTGAGTGGAAAGAAAATATTTTCGAATACTTGGAGATGTGTGAATGCGGAAAGATTACTAAATAAAGCTGGAGTTGTGACTCAAAGGATTACAGACCCAAATTTGGGAAAAGGAGGGAAAGATGAGAAAGGACAAAAAATGTAGTAGTGAGAAAGGTTTAATAGATCTTCTGTCAAGCAAATATGGACCACTTTTTTCCCAAGATTACAAATATTCAAGTACAAAGTAACCGGTTTCGACTTATTTCTACTTAAGAAGTAGCTAAATAATTAAGAGATTAGGGAATTAGGGACATAAAACCCTGCTGAAAGAGCCGGAATTCTACTTAAACAAAACTGAGTACGGTGTGGACTGATTTCTTCGTAATATTAGATAATAAAGACATAAATTTTTCCAGTTCAATGAGAATGATTGAAAAGTAAATTTTGGAAATTTCCGTAGACACCTGGTCCTAAAACGAATTAGTTACAAAACAAATGAAGGNATGTCTTTTAGGTCAGCCCAAAAATTACCCAGTGATTGCTCTGCAAAACAACTCTTGAGTCTGCTGTTGCATGAAATGTCTATTAATTCGTCTTGGTCAGAGATGGGAAGGTGGTCGGTGGAGTTATTCGCAATAGCGACAAAAATTTTAAAAATTAATTTCGCGAAAACAAATTGTGTTAATTGTACAATTTTTGTTTCTTGCGCAAAAATTTCATTTAGGTATTGCCGCAAATCATTTTTTTGATGAAATTTCAAGAATATTTTTAGTTATAAATAAACGAATTTGTGCATTCGACATCATGTTGTAAATTGCCGATTTTTTTTTGATTGCTTCATCTCATGCATTTAAATTTTAAATCGACCAATTTTAGATTGCCGCGCTTACCCCTTCATGCAATTTCGCGAACCCCCGTGGGTACGCGTACCACTAATTGGGAACCATTGCGATAAACCAATTAATATAATGGAATATGTTTAAACAAAATATTTCAATGTTAGTTAGACTAAGTAAATTACAATTATCCCTCTCTGATTTATTATCAGAAAAATTTAATAAATTTATTATTTGCATAAATTTTGTTTTTTATTCGATTTTTTCAATTAGGCTAAACACCAGAATACCTCTAGCTTTTCACACCAAATGGCATACAATAGTTATTCCCTATTAAAAGAAACCGGATGAAACGCAGTCATACAGACAAATTAATCGTAAAATTTCAACTTAAATTTCTTTTGATTGCTTCGATTGCGGAATAAGTTTTAATTCTACACATAATACTAGTGTATGTGATTGAAAAAATTTTGTGTATTTTATATGTGTGAATACAATTTTATTTGGCTATTTAATACAAAATTATTTTTAACTTTAACAGGCTTGCAAACAACAAGATACAACAGTAGTATATATAACAAAATTACGTTTCTTATAAATTTAGTTAAACCGGTCATTTTAATAGATAATACAGAAATGACATTTGAAAAAAATGTTTAAGGTCAATATTGTTTTTCTCCTCATTGTCAAACTAAATTATTAATTATTAATTAAAATAATCCTAATGATAGAGTCCAGATCTTATTTTATTCATTAAGAAATGTCAGAATTTTTCCACATAGAAAACATGTTGGTTCCGTTTAATTTTTTAATAAATTTCTGTTTTAATTTTTCTTTTTGATTTTCTGTTAAAAATTGTTTCCATTGACCAATCGTTCCTGATCTGAAAAATTTAATTTCATTCTTTGAATCGACATTATCGGAATAATTTGATCTTTCTAGGATACAATTCCGCTTCATATGCTCAAATTTGAGTTGTCTGAGTATATTTTCAAACATCTCTTTATTATCAGTTAAAGTTTTATAATATTTTTCGTCTAAAAATTTAGCGATTTTTAAAACTGCGTTTTTGGTATCTCTGTTTATATTTTCGTAAGTAAGAAATAAAAAATTGGGATCGTCCCAATGAACATACCAGGACAATAAATGATCGAAGTAATCTCCATGAGATACCTCACCGTTAATGAAACACTCAAAATATTCGTCGAATGTACAGCTTATAAAACCTGCGTCTACTTGCGAGAAATGGTTGTAAGCCGAAATACAACAGTCCCAAGGATTGCGAGACACATAAATATATTTAGCAGAAGAACAATATGGCGTATAGTTAAATGGTAAACTAACTTTAAATAAACGAGGAGATTTTATATTCTCAAGGCAATCAGTACCAACCATTTCCAAATTAGGAACTTCTTTATACCATATTTCGTTTACACTGGGAAGTGGAGCTCCTTCATTAATGATCTCCCATACAATATACTGTGTCCATGTTGTTCCAGATTTTGGATAACCTCCGATGATAACATCATTCGGTTGCAATTGAAAAGAAATAGTCTGCTGTAAATTTTTAATCGATAATACAGTTGTTAATAGTAAACCGTTCGCATTCTGTAATTTCAACTTTCTTTCTTTTTCTTTCAAATTTTTCTCCTTTATTCTAGAGATATCCATTGAAATAACTATACAAGAGAAGTCTACGGTTTTTATTGGCTTATCGAATAAACGAATACGAATGGACCCTAGACCATCACTGACGCGCAATTAACTGATTGCCCCTGGATTACGGCTTCTTACAGAAACACAGCTTCCCTATCATCAAATGTCACGGCATGCCACTGATAACTATAGAGTAAAATAGTAAAATTCTCTTTTGCTGTCTCATATACTAGTAAATACTACAGTTTATATGACAAATATTTTTAACTCGCAATGATGATAAACAGTGAAAGAATTTACTGGCAACAATTTTCATTAAGAAAATCAAACGTTTTCGACTGTTTTTGCAACCATCATCAAGATATAATACAGTAAAAGTAATACGATAAACCAGTTGTTCCCAATTAGTTTTTCCTGCGTACCACTTCAAGAAAGAGCTCAAACTCGCGTACCCCTTATATCAGAAATTCATATTAATCTATACTAATATTATAAATTCGAAGGTAATGTCTGTCTGTCACCTTTTCATATCTAAACCGCTGAACAGGTTTTAATAAAATTTGGCACAGAGATAGCTTACATGTTGGAGATGGACATAGGCTACATTTTAATGCGAGAAAATATTTTATTCCCACGAGAAAATTCGATATAATGAGGGCGAAGCTGTGGGTAGACAGCTAGTGATAAATAAAATAAGTTTTTTTTTTACAATTATTACCTTTAAAATAAGTTCTAGTAATAATGAAAATAACATAAGTTTATTTAATTTTAATGTGACAAATGTGCACGATTTTCTTTGCACAACTTTGTAAAATCTGGTTGCTTTTTGATCAGCTTCAGTCTCAAGTCATCTTCGAGTTGAAGTCGGTGACGATGTTTAGTTTTCATGTTTGTCATGGTCGAAAATCCGCTCTCGCAGAGGTATGTTGTGCAAAATGGTAGTAAATATTTTATTGCCGCTTCGCTGACATGAT
>NW_019384659.1:178283-220521 GCF_000671375.1 Centruroides sculpturatus | reverse complement strand
AACTAGCAGACCCCGCCACGCGTTGTTGTGGCTCAAAATGTATCTATTATAAATTTATAACACTTCCCCCGTGGGGGAGAATTTTTCGAAAAATTTCTTCTTAGTGTACATTCTCTTGACGTACCCTATTAAAACGCAACCAAAAACGCAAAAAAACCGCATCTAAAATAGTATAATAGAAGCCAAGTTCTTCACAGTAAGCCTTAATCCTGTCCATCAAGAAATTAATTTCTTGAAAAATCTCTGTAAGTTATACTTCATAAATTGATTACTTTCATTCTGGCCCTATACGGATTATAGCTTATTATATATTTTGTATATTTTGTTTGTAGAATCAATTTAAAAATCTACAATTTTTAAACTTTAATGTCACAGTAAGACCCAGCTTAACGCGGCTGATACGTTCGTAGACGACAAAAAACTAAACTAAACAGCATTAAATGAAGTCGTTTTAACATAGAGTACATAGGAAAAGAGGAACACGCGACCAAAAAAAAAACAGATTTTATTTTAATTTTAAGTTATTTTTATATTAATTTGCATAATAATAAATGTTAAATAATAGAAACATATACACAATGAAATATAAAGTTCATTTTTGGTGACGAAGGTCCTGGCTGTTCTGAAATTCTTGTTTTTTGCGATGAAGTCGCGTAGTTCATTTGTCGCTTTCTTTTTCTTTCCGTAAGCAAATGTTGGTAGCGAGAGATCGCATCCAAATCGCCTCGTCTCGCTTTTGCGCTCCTTTCAAAATCTGGATCATTCGCTACAATTTGATCAACGATTTCGGTTATCTTACCAAACTTTTACTAAGGAAATCTGTATAGAAATTCTTTGAGTTCTTCGTTTTCAGAATCTCCATTTTCCAGTTCCACATGAATTCCATGTTCTGCCAGTTCTTGAAAGTCGTTGATAAGGCTTTCGCCAGTAACCTGCAGTAACTCCTAAATATCCTGCTCTGCTACATCTCCTAGTCCGGCTGTATCGATAAGGTTGAGAATTTGGTCAACCTAACAATACAGCGATAGGTTCTTCTCGTTGAGAATTCTTGGATACCTCCAGCCATAACTTCTTCCACACTTCGTTTATGTATTTATCAGTTAATTTTTGCCAAGAGAAGTCGATATTGCCTAAGGCATCCATGATGTTATATTTTTTTCCAAAATTACACCACACATAGATTTAAGGAAAGTACAGCGCTACGACGAATTGCCACCTTTTGCTGATTGGTTCTTCGTGTTTGGGAATAATCGTATCATATACAAATCAATGAAATGCCGCGATAATTTGAATTAACGTAAATTTTGAGCTTTTTTTAGGCTTCGAGCAGACCGCGTTATATCGAATCCGCGTTAATTGAGGCAGCGTTAAGCGGGATCTTAGTGTATATATATATGTTACAGTCAAAACCCGTTTTTAGTTAGAACGCGTTTTAACTAGTTGAAACTAGTTTATACTGAATGTCTTTGTTAAAACCCGTTTTGTCTAGTTAAAACTAGTTTTAACTCAAATTCATTTTTGACTAGCAGTAAATTCTAGTTTTAACTAGACAAAACGGGTTTTAACAAAGACATCCAGTATAAACTAGTTTTAACTAGTTAAAACGCATCCTAACTAAAAACTGGTTTGACTGCAACGCATAGAGTGATTCGGGGTAAGATGGTAAGCGGGGGAAGATGCCTAATTTTTGATATTTTCAAACGGTGACGTCACATATTGTCATGTATTTGTATGATGAATCGTTGGGCCAATATTGAGTGCGGAAAGCTGTAGTTGGCTACCGTTACTTCATTTTCTACATCCGAGAAGAATAAAAGCTAGATAAGAACGAAGTTTTTGTTGTGAAATGTTTCTAGAATAATTTTAAACTAAAAGTTAAAATGGAATTTATTAAAAATTGCTAAAAACAATTAATGTGTGATGTAGTTAAGGTTCTAAAGTTTCCATTGTCAGCTACCGCCGATCCCGATCGGACATGCTGGAGCACGTGACTCTACTAGGCATCTTACCCCAACAAATGGAAAATATGCCACATTTTTCTTGGGGTAACGTGCCTATTTTTTGTTAATTGATTTCCAATATGCCTATTTTTAATAAACTTTTGTTTTCTCGTTTTATTGCAGGATATGCATAGAAATTATATAAGGACTTCTCAAAAAAGTTTTTGGACTGAAAAAAGCTTTCAGCTAGCTATAGAACACGTTAGAACGGGCGGAAACTTAACAATACTTATACTGTGCTGTTATACTTACTATGAAGTACTTTGTACTACATATGCAATAAATTAAATTTGGTTAAGAAATTCAAAAATTAATTTTAAGCAATTATATTTGTTATCTTACCCTAATGGCATTTGGCATCTCACCCAGATACTTGGGGTGAGATGCTTAAAATGCCAGACAGTGAAAAAGTCGTCATTGCAAACACAGTATAGAATTTTTTAAAATAAACTCCAAACTTTTATTTGAAAGACATACTCCAGAATATGATATTTTCATTAGAGGGCTCCTAAACTCAAATTAGCGCTGTAATTTTCTTCATAAGCAAAATGTTAGGCATCTTCCGCCGAATCACTATACATAACTTTATTTCCCCCAAACATATTTATGTAGCTAAAATTAGTTTTAACTAATGTTAAAAGTTAAAACTAGTTTTATCTAAAGTCAAAACATGTACAGCAGTAAATTAACTAGACAAAACCGGTTTTGTGTAGTTAAAACTAGAATTTACTGCTAGTCAAAAATGAATTTGAGTTAAAACTAGTTTTAACAAAGACATTCAGTATAAACTAGTTTCAACTAGACAAAACGGGTTTTAACAAAGACATTCAGTATAAACTAGTTTCAACTAGTTAAAACGCGTTCTAACTAAAAACGGGTTTTGAATGTAACATATATAGGCCTAAAGACACATTTTTACGGTCGACATTTACAAATTAATTTATAATTTATAATTATTAATTATAATTATTCAAAGAATTTTCATTATTTCGATAAATTGAATTCGAAATATTGTTTATACCCGCTCATTAGATAAAACGACGCGATTTTCTATATAATTAGTAAAAATAATAAATCGGTGAATTAGACTAGTACTGTACATTACATATAGCTCAAATTTTCAGAATGATAATAGCCTACATTTCTGCTTTCTATCACGATAACTATCGTATCGTAACTAGTTACGACAATAAATTAAGTTATCTCAAATAGACAAATTTCTAAATTTCATATTTTAAAATATAAAGTTAACTAAAAGCATATAAATAACTAAAAAGTCATTCTAATCAAAACTCGTTAAAATTAATGAAATTAAATAAACTTTATGTTTTAACTGTAATTGTTATTTATTTATTTTTCAACCTATAGTTAATACATATATTTGGGGGGAAAAAGTCGAGTAACAATATCAAATAAATCAAGGAATATCTGAATTTTGCCACATACGGATTATTTCTGTATTCTTTAATTTTTCAATAAATTTGTTTTTCAAAATTGCATTATGATCGTCCGTAAAATATTCTTTCCATTGACCTATGCGGCCTGTATGAAAAAAATTAATTTTTGTTCCGGAATCCGTGGAGAGATAGAACGGACAGTTCTCCTTCATATATCGAAAATGCAATCGGCAAAGAATATCTTCTAACAATTCGTTATCCTTATTTAACGCTTGTTGATATTCATTCCCTACGAATGCTGCTATCTTTAAAACCACATTACGAATGTCTCGTTTCATTTCTTCGTAGGTCAAAAAAAGTACATTAGGATCCTTCCAACGACTATACCAAGACAATAAATGCTCGAAATAATCTCCGTGTGTCGTCTCGCCTTTTATAAAGTATCCGAAGTAATCTTCAAACGTACCATCTGAAAAGCATTCGTCTATTTGTTTGTAATAGTTAAACCCCGAAATGCAACAATCCCATGGATTACGAATTACGTAAATGTATTTTACAGATGGATGATATGGAGTAAGATTAAAAGGAAGATTCACTTTAAGCAAGCGAGAACTTTCTATTTTCTCTATCTCTTCGGTACCAGCCATTTCTAATTGAGGCACCTCCTTCCATCTCATTTCATTCACGTTTGGAAAAGTCTTTTTTCGACTGATGATCTCCCAAATGATATATTGCAGCCACGTAGTGCCAGATTTTGGATATCCCGCAATTATAATGTCATTGGCTCTCGGTTTAAAAGAAAGAGCCTGCCGAAAATTTTTAACAGAACATTTATCTGTAAAAAGGAATCCGTCAACGTTATGAAGACTCAGCTTGTTTCTTCTTTCCGCACCTAATTTTTCCATTGATTCTTACCTACACATAAAATATGAATATATTCATCTGTTGTTACATATTATTTCAATATAATATATCTTTTATATAAAACGTATAAAAATATTTGTATATAAAACATTCAAATTTATATATTAATTTGATGTGATCATTTGCTTCTTTTTATTCACATAATTCATGACCCACTATTAACCGAGTGGATAAAAAAAAAGCTGATCACCCGGAAAACTCTACGTGGCCACGTGAAGTTTTCCGGTTTTCTTCACGTTAGTAGCACCTAAATAGAGGTCAGTTTCCCACAAAAGTTCTCCCGAAAGGCATCGTCTATATGTCGCTTTGCCATAACCAAATAAACCAAACCACGTAATTCATTAGTTTAATTAAAGAAAAACATTCATACCTACAACAAAATGTATATTCTCTTCTACTTTGAAAATTCACAAACAAATTATCTCAAGAGCGTTTTTGAAATGATAATGATCATCTAATATTAAATAATATATGATAATGATAATCTAAGCTAATCGGAGATAACTGTTTCTGTATAAACAATTCAATACCTATTCCGTGTTAAATTTAATATTTAACGTATGTATAAAACTTTTCAATAAATTACTATTGTATTTTTTCACTTTCGTCTATGGCAGTAACAAATATAGAACGTTTAATTAACATTTACTGTATAATTGACTAAAACAATACTGATACAATTGATTAATTTTTAACTTATTATCATTTGAATTTCCAAATGGTAAAAATATTAATCTGTTATATAATTTTATCACGTGAAAATTATCTATTTATCAATAATTACCTAACTTATATTTAAAAAGCGAAATGAGAACGTCCACAAACCACATAAAGGATTATCTATTATGTGTGCAATTTAAAGGAGCGATAGGAATTGTGAAAAGTATACCATTATATACGAAGGGTGTCAAGAAATTGTCTACATGGACATTTTTAGTGGTATTAGTGGCATATGTAAATTTGTTCTTATAAAAAAATAAGGTGGTCGACTTGAGTGGTGGATTTCACATTAGACCCAATAGGCACTAGCCTAAGAGAACAAATATTCAAAATAATTATGAATCCAAAAATAAATAATAAAAATATAATTTTATCTAAAAACAATTCATAGAGGAATTAGTGCAAATTAAACGCTTAAGTAAATACAAAATAAAATGTCAGTTGAGTAGTATTAATATATGAGTATATTTTTCATAATCAGAGTAGTAGTACTAACGTAAATACAAATTTTCCTGCAAAATTTTAGAAATTTCCGACAAAAAGTACTGGAGTTATTAATTAAACTTCATAGTGAATGAATGAACAAAATCGTATCCCATAAACACAAACATACATACATACAAAAAAAATCGATTTTTTTCATTTCTCGACGTTTCAAAGTGTCCTAAGTCCAAAAATGTAAAAATCTGGGGGGTCATTTTTTGCCGGATTGCCATACTTTCCCTCTGTATAACAGCCGGAAAAGTAAAAATGCCGTAGATAGGCGGAAAAAATTTATGTTTATTACTCACGCAGCTCACTAAGCCTTAGTCCATTAATTCCGTGTATAGTTTTTGAGCCACATTTGATCCCCTTTTCTCCTGTACAGTATTGTACTTTTGACAACTCCCTTTAATTACGTATACGGTAGTTCAAAGGTCTCCTGATATTAAAGAAATGACAAAAGTTCTTCATACGACTAGTAAGAACAAATTTGTATGCTAATAATCAGGACTGCAGAGTCGGTAAAAAAACACTCTACTCCAACTCTGATTCCCGACTCTGGCAAAATTAAATACCAAGTCATTTTATGGGGTGCAGAGGCGCTCATAGGGGGTTACACTACTCTGAACTCTAAAAGGAGACCCGGGCATTTACCCAAATACTTTTATAGTTAGTATTTTTAATATTTATCTTACATTAATATTTATTTGTATAAAAAACATTAATTTTAACAATACAAATATTTAATAAGAGGGAAAAGGAGGAGCGATAAAATTCTACATCTACATATCTTTATTCTACAGCTTTTGCACTTCAATTTCACCTTTCCAGAAAAGTTAGTTCAACTAAAAAGTGTACGATCTGGTTACTTTAGCACCATGTTCAGAAAAGAAAAATATATACTCTGATCAATTAGTCTGGCTCTTTTAGAAAAATAGAGTACAGTAGAGCCTCGATTATCCGACCCCCGATTAACCGATACCTCGGTTAACCGACCGTCCTAGTCGGCAAATTTCAAATGTCCGCTAGTGATGTGGCGCTATAATATTTGGCTATGTCTTGGCTAGTTTAATAATATTTTTACGTGTTTTAGCTGGCAACACTCATTCGACCATGAAAGGGAGCCAGTATTTAAAGGAGGCTTAATTTTCTAATTTTTAACGATACAATAGCGACGATTATTATTTTAAAAAATTTTTGTTAGGCTTAACATCGATGAAAATTCAACGCGAAGTAGGTTAATAGCGATATACTAATATACTAATTACATGGGATATAATAATATACTACACTAATAATGGATTTTTTCATACTTTTCGGTTATCCGACTTTTCAATTATCGGACCAACCCCAGTCCCCAATTGAGTCGGATAATCGAGGCTCTACTGTACTTATTTAGAGCGGGGATAATAAAGGAATAAATAAAAAATATTCAAATTCATTTGGGTCAAAATAATTTAACTACTAAATACAAATACTACAAAGAAAACTATTAATACATATTTAATAAATTAAATTGTTGCATTTTGTATTTAAAATAAATGAATTATAACAAAATACAAACACATTTTAAAAATTTATTAAATATAAAATATTTTTTTTCATTTAAATAAAAAAAAAACTAAATTAAATTTAAAATGCCGGAGTCGGAGTCGGAGTGGACACATTTTTCCCGACTCATCTGGCCAAAAATTCCTCCAGGCTCCGACTCAACAGCCCTGCTACTAACACCTAGGATCAGGGGCAGATTTTCAGGGATGCGCAGGGCGCAGTTCCATCACCCTTTTCAGTGTTTTTCTCGATTAAAGTCGGGTACCTCAGGTAATAAAAATTTTGTAAGTTATCTTTTGCACCTCCTTCTAAAGATTTCTGGATCCGTCATTATCTAAGGTTGCCAGATTTCTACAACTGGATGAAAGATGAGACACATGAGAAAAAAATCCGGAAAACTCCATGAAGCCAGCTGGTTGACTAGATGCGAACTCACAACCAATTACCAGTGTTCAATGGTTTTATTTACTAGGTCACTGGTGGTATATTAGAAGTTCAGCCATTTTCGCCATCAGAGCCTACCATAGGGCGAACCATAGCGGCTGGAGCGGTTGCTCCAGCCGCTAAGTCCTAGGGGGCGCCTCAGTGGTAAAGAAAATTAAAGGGTATAAATTAGGGGCAACCTAGAGGGGCGCCATAACAGGATTTCGCTCCATCCTAAAACTTGCCTCGGGCCGGCACTGTATAAGTTACTTGATGATAGTAAAGTTTGGTGGTTAAAAGAGGGGTGGGGAAATAGGTTATCACGTGTCATATCTCGAGAGAGATCGGACTTAACGAAGATTATTCGTTATTAGCATTTACGATTACGATTTTTTTTATAAAATCTATCACTGCCCTCAAAATTAAAGTTTTTGTCATCTTATAATAATTAATAATATAACTTTTTTATAACAAAATCTCATAACAGATGGCGCCAGACACAATTTAAATGTTATTTTTAAAATAATATCTCATAACACAGGAAAATTACGCAACTCATCGCAGTTTTGGGGGGAGATTCAAAACGTCGCAAATGGCAAAAATCTTGGCGAGTCATATTTGATACGATTCCAATTACTTTACCGTGTTATTTAACAATACATAAGAAGCCAGGAAAGTAAAATGAAAAATTGGTTCCAATTTCTTACAGACCAATAAAGATATAAGGTTAAGCCAATTAATACAAGGGTTCTCTACCTTTTTCGTGTGTTGTCCTCTTTTAATTAACATGTAAATAAGTCAGTTTCCCTTAATTAAAAGACTTCCCTCGAAGCATTCCTCTCGGCAGTGTCGCGGGGATAAAATTAAAAATAAAATTATAAAAACTTACTTGGTAAAATAAAATGTGTGGTGGATATACATATCTGATACAAAACATTCTTCAATTGTATGAATATACTTTTAAAGAAAATTATAATTAAATATAGCTTTGTAANAGAATATTTCATGAATGTCTTCTAATGGAATCTCATTATCTTGATTCATTTTCTCAGTTATTTTTAACATATTCGAAGCATTATCTGTTACAATACACAAAATATTCTCCTTTTTAATTTTAAAATCTTCTAATACCTCTTGAACCAACTTCTGCAGATACTCTCCTGTGTGATGAGCCATAGTATCTTTTACTGCTAATGTCTTCGTAACAATTGTATTATTCTCATCAATAAATCGAACATTAATTGCAAAATAATTCACTCGATGACGAGTGCATGCATCCATTTTAATAAATATCAAGCGATCCTTCAGTTTTTTCCGGAGTTCATCTTTTTTCAAAACAGCCTCTTCAATTATAAGCCTTCTGATGTTTTCTCTATCTAGTGAAACTCCAAGTTTTCTCGCCATTTCACCGTTTAAGCCTAAAAAGGCTGGCCGTGAAAAAAAGATTAAAGGCACACTATCTTGCACCACCATTTCAATTATCAGATTTTTAAATTTTGCACCCGTCATTGTTACTGTAACTTTATCCGAAGCAAAGAATTTGCATACTTGTGTTTGTACTGAACTTAATTTTTGGATATTTTCTAATTTTAAAATAGATGAAGTGTTTCTACTGTTGTCTTTTTCATTTACTTCTTGTAGAATTTTAGGATGCAGACGTTGCAAATGTCTTTTTAGATTACTTGCTCTTGTAGGCGCATTTTTTTGCTTCACATACATGTTTGCCATCATCATTTTCTACAATGCATTTACACTGATAATATTTTCCATCCATTGTAAGAGTATAATATTCAAAAACTGCAGACTTTGAATTTGACAACACTTTCTTTTCCATTGTGAAATTGTGAAAGGGTAATTAGGTATCTAACAATATTTAAGTATATAAAACATAACTCTTAAAAATAATATGTAAATAAATATAATTCATACTTACAAGTCACAAGTAAAATAATCTGAACTTGAGAATTATAGTAAAAACCCTTTAGGTACTTTTTCCGAGTTAACCCAGGTTGGACGAAAAGGACGCAAATACGAATCCTGAATCGGACAAGGAAGTCGGTCTCCCCCCAGAGAAATAGTAGTAATGACCAAACAGCGCGTGTTCATATTGGGATTATTCCTGGAACTACTGCACACCTTACTAGAACACCGATTCCCCTCAAAGTCTACGTAAGGACGTCCCGCGAAAGTTCACCAAGCAGCTGGCTAAAGGTCAAATAGTTGTAAATTTTGGAGATCCCAGTGTCTCGTTACTTGTTTTTAATGCAATAAAATGACAAATAAAGCATCTCTAACGATATATTTTAAATTATTTCATATTATTCTAATATTTTTACTATAAAATCGCGTTAGGGGTGAAATTTTTCGCAGATATTTTTACGTTTTAATTTTTCTATAGAAAACAAAAAAAGAGAAATGCCGGAGTCGGAGTCGACACATTTTTTTCCGGCTCCGACTCCTCTAGCCAGAAATTCCTCCCGACTCCGACTCCACAGCCCTGCTACCTAGTAAGGTTAATTTTAAAAAATCATATTTATAATCATCTTTTGGATTTTTTACTAGGTTATAAATGTCCGGTATAATGCATAGTTTTACTTAAAAGATTACTAAAAGAAATTTCTATTAAAAGTAGGGAATCTTTTAGGTATTCTGCAGAATAGTGCCAATTTTACTCCATCTATAAGAGCATGCTCTTATTTTCCCGGGAATATGTTAATTACAGCTATTTTTCAACATATTCACTTTGATGTTCAGATTTGTTATAGAAACAAGCTTTTCCATTGTCAAAGAAGTCTCCTGCCAACTTACGGACTCAACCTAGTAGTCGTCTGCAGCCCTGTTAATTTGTCCTTCCAAAAACTTCAAATGCGGAAACAGGTGAAAGCTAGAAAGTGCTAGATTGGGAATATAAAGTGAATGTTCAGATTACCCACTTAAATTTTTCAGTAATTCTTGTGCTATGAGCAGAATATGATCATGAAGGAAAATCATTCCAGCGCTCAGGACACATCTTATTTTGAATCACCGTAATTTTTTAGTGTAGTACAACAATTTTCGGCATTTATTGTTGCTCCTCGAGACAGGAACTCAATAGGCATGAGCAAAATACCAAAACGTTTTTGACATGCAAATATTTCATTACTGTGTACCTCAACTGTTTGTTAAGTTATGGCAACGCAACACTTGGGCGATCTGCCTAGGGGTATGCCTTCCAGGATGTCTTTTTAAAGCTCCTATTTAGGCGTTACAGACGTGGAGAAAATCCCACGTGGCCAGCCCGTCCGAGCGAGGCGCGAACCCAAGGTTCAGGTGTACGAAGACCGCTTGGCCACTGGTAGGCATATCTCACAACTAGTGGAACGTTCAACGCGTGATTACGAATCTTAAATCCAAAAACGAAAACTTCAAACAGTAGACAGCTGATACATTTGAACAATTCGACATCAGCAGTTAGTAGACTAAAGTAGAGCCTCGATTATCCGACTCAATTGGGGACTAGGGTTGGTCGGATAATTGAAAAGTCGGATAACCGAAAAGTATGAAAAAATCCATTATTAGTGTAGTATATTATTATATCCCATGTAATTAGTATATCGCTATTAATCTACTTCGCGTTGAATTTTCATCGATGTTAAGCCTAATAAAAATTTTGTAAAATAATAGTCGTCGCTATTGTATCGTTAAAAATTAAAAAATTAAGCCTCGTTTAAATACTGGCTCCCTTTCATGGTCGAATGAGTGTTGCCAGCTAAAACACGTAAAAATATTATTAAACTAGCCAAGACATAGCCAAATATTTTAGTGCCACATCACTAGCGGACATTTGAAATTTGCCGACTCGGACAGTCGGTTAATCGGGGGTCGGATAATCGAGGCTCTACTGTACTAGTATCAAAGGAATCGGGATGTTCAATGTAAAGTTAAATTTCTTGGCCTTTTTATTCTTACATCATCTACTTTAATTTCTTTAATATATTTATTACTCATGTTAAACTTGTTATTTATACTCATGTTAACGTGTGTGTGTAATATTTTCTGGAATTCCTATATTCGTTTTATTCTGTATTAACATCTCTTTCCATTTTTAGACAACAATTAAAAACTGGTTTTTACATCAACTTCTATGCCTACTCACAAGTGAGTTCAACGGACGGATGACCGAATCAGTTAAGGCGCCACTCCGAGGGTACGGGATCGTTTACCTTTATATGCAATGCAAAAATCTGCCATTTTCTTTCCTCATTAATCAATAAAATTGGTCTTCTATACGTGGGTTAACAGCCTAAAGTATCAGAACATTTGTACTGAAAAGTCTGAATTATGAAAATATCTCACTTGTATCTAAAACCTGCTCAACATTATGTATAAAATATATTTTATATCAATACAATTTATTGTAATTAAATTACAGAAGAACAATGAAATATACAAAACGAATTATAAATGTGAAATTAAATAATTATTATAAAAATTTGTAAATGTTTGTTACTTCTGCAAGATGCTGCTTTCTATTCTACAGTACTGTCATCAGTGTCCTGACTCACATTATAGTGAGTCACGACAGTGATGACATAGTAATGAAACTGAATTCAATATTTCTATAAATTTTAGAATGTACAGTACATATACGAGTATATATGTAAGTTTATCATATACATACATATATGATTAAACTTACAAAAGAAAAGAATATTTTAAAAATGACCACTATTAAATGTACTAATTGAAACTGATATATTTAAAAGGCTCTCTTAGTATCCAGAAATAGTATCAATAGTAAATAAAATTATATATACAGTACACATTGCTTAAATCCTTTTGGACTGGAAAGACTAAAACAATTGACATTTAATGTCTAGTAAATGGTGAACCACTGATCAATGCAACAGTTTCAAGGTATCCACATTGAATGTTTAGAAAGAGATTTTTATAAATTATGAAAAAATATTTGATTTCAAAACTTTGTATATGTAGTGTGAAAGCAGGGTCCTAATGTTGTCATGAAGTATTAAAAGCCAGTGATTTTAAATCTCAAATAGAAAATCATCAAATAAACAAGTGTTTTCCCATTAAACAAAATATGTTTCTCTTATAAATAACATCATTATATTCTTTTCATTTATGCCAATTTGTCTACTTCAATCATTTAAACTAATATTTAACAATTGTTGTTAATTATTTTTTCCTTTAATTATTTTTTCATTATTTTAAACATCAAATATGCTTCACAAATACAGTTATTAGTATTTTGTTTTTAAACTGAATGAATGTATGGAAACAATCCTGGAGGTTCTATTAATGAATCAAGTTTCATATATTTTTTAAAGATTTCATATATATATTTTTTTTTAAACAGACACACAAACTTATATTTTCATTAAAACTATACAATTTATCACTTTAAATATTTTGATTACAGAATACAAAAATAATCTGTCTTTAGTTAAAATTTTAAAAAATATATGAATTCCCAAAAGATAATTTAGTATTACAAGATAAATATTTTTAAAGTTACACTCTTAAGAGATGAAAATATGCTTACTTCTTCAATGCTAAATAGCCATATAGGTGTATAGCTACAAGTGATAATCTATTGAAAAAATATTTGTTTTTTTATATAAAGTAATATTTATTTTCTGATATAAATAACACAAATGTTTTTAAATACACAAATAATGTAATTATTTAAAATATTAGAATTAAAAATATATAAGTTTTAAACTTTGCTATAGATATTTAGATATAATTAAATTTCTTAATCATACAAAAAAGCATGAAGTACATACTTTAAGTATTTTTATTTTTCTCAGAACATTTTTTCATTCAGTAACCTAATTTAATCAAAGTTTAAATTTTAAACATTTAATTTAGTTTCTATTATTTTATTTTGTTTGAAAAAAAATTTAATAAACAGACTATACAATCTATAAAATAGTACAAATTTATATAAATGTGTGGATGTATTCTTCATTTTTCTGCTTCAGTAATCATTGTATTTCAATATATCACTTTTAATATGCATACGTAAAATAAACCTTTCCTACCTTTGAATGAATGTACTCTAATTTTATATATCATACTTTCTTAATTAAACCCTGAGATTCAAATAAACTCTGGGGAATAATGATGCTAATAAAAATAAATCATGGGTTGAAAAGCTTTGGAAACATGAATTATTGCACTGTATAGGGTAATGCAGTTTAGAGTAACAGGTAAGGACTTTAATTGAAATTCTACCTCTTTAAAATATCTAGAGTTTGACAGCACTTTCTATTCCAAGGTTCCTGGAAACAATTTTTGAAATGATGTTATAAATATTGAGCATAAAAAGTCACAATTGAATTCATAAGTCAAAACCTTATCAACCAAAAGAAAATTAGGAAAACTGTGGTTCTAATTCATCATCTCTTTCCAAAAAATAAAGCTCTCCCAGATTTAATCAAGGAAGTACAATATATAAACTTTTTTAATGTATTGCTTTATTACTATGCTGTCAACTGAATAAATCTTATATTATACAAATACAAGTCTTTTTATAAACACAGAATTAAAGTTAAAAAGATCTATTTATTAATATCACATTCAGATATTTTTTTATTCATGAATTTTTCAGAGATTTGTGAACTAATATAATCTTATCATAGATGTTATATTGAAACAGCTTTCCTTAATTAAGTTAGTTTTCATAAGAATACCAGAATGAGTGATTTTTAAAAATGTCATGTAAATCTTTTGTATATCTTCCAATGTGTAAGATCACACTTATACTAGTAAAACTTCATTACATTGCCCACACTTGTATAATTTCTCTCTAGTTCTCTCTTATGCATTTTAAGAGATGCTGATAGTATAAATGCTTTGTCACAAATTCTAAATACCAATGGTTTCTCTCGGTGCAGTTTCTTATGCATTTTTAATGCACCACTTTGAATATCCACATGCATAGTCTTTTCTATATCAATCCTCAGATATATTTTAAGATTACATAATGCATGAAATCTTACCACAAATGTTATAAATACATGCTTTCTCACCAGTATTCTGCAGTCCAACATTAAAAACTTTTTCATCTTACATAGTTTTCTGCATATATCTCAAAGGCAGATAACCTTTGAGATATAGTCTTTTATGTTATCTTTTTTGTTATGACAATTTATTTATACTGGATTGATTTTTTCTTCCTGTAATATAAAATAAATTCTTATTATACTATACTAAAAATTATAAATATCTCAAAAACTTTAATAAAACATTTAATATAAACAGAAAAATGATATCTAGAATTTTATTAAACTTAATAAGTTTAATAAAATTCTGGATATTATTCTTTATAAGTGTCTTTCTTAAGTTTTAAACTGAAATATTAAATTGAAACAGAAAATAATTCAAGAAAGAAAATTCAATGAATACCTTTTCTCTTTTGAACAATCTTTCTAATACAGTAGAACTTGCTTATTGTAATCACTTTGTAACTTACCTATATGACTGATGATAACTAACTGGTAACATCAAGCAGGTATTAATATTAATGCCACAATACTATTAGCTCATGATTTCTACAGTAATGGATCAGGCATAAAATTGGCCTAATGTTCACCCACCTTCACAGTATTATGCCATGTCTGACTATGCAGTCTTCCTGTATATAATCAGACTGAAATTACTTGCTAAATATCTATGCAGACCATGCATTTTGAACTACAAGCCAGTTAACAGGGTGCCTCCTTTTAGAACATAAAACTGGTATTATCACCTAAATTTTAATGTTTGATACTTTGGGTTTATTTTTTCGCACAAACAACTTTTCCACTGACATTGTGGGTTGTTAATTAAATATTTTTCAAGTTAAAATTTTTAATTTTTTAAGAAGCCAGATTTAGGTTGATTCTTTGCTTGATTCCATAACAGCCTTTGCCATTGGTTGACATTTGAAACAAAATTACATTTAATGATCATAATCAATGATAAATAATGGAAATATGACTATTTGGAAATTCCAGACACCCTGTACAAACATATGCACACTCACTCAACTGTACACTTAGGATGACTATGGGATATTTTAAAATTTCACTAATTAAATAAATTAATGAAACTTATTTAGTAAGTCCAGTAAAGTGTCACGAATAATGTTTATGCTATTTAATTCTATAACTCAAAGCTTTTACTGCCTGTTCAATAAACTTCAACAGGTGTATCATTAGTTGCATACAACTTGAATATTTTGTTGATGTGCTATGTCCATATATTTCATCTGCTTTTATTGCATGAAGTAGCAGCAGCTTATACTGTAATAGATGAAAGTGTTTATGAAGAGCTTCTCAGATTGTTGGCTTGACTACCTACGACTGCTGAAATGATTACCTAATTAATGTCTTAGCTAAACGTTGCAATTTCACCACAAATTTGTTTGTTTCTTTGATTGTATAGAGCAGGGTTGCCCAATCTTTTTTCTAATGAGCCAAATTGAAATTTAGGTATATTTGGCCGGTCGCAAAGGTACTTTATATAAATATATGCCTTTAAAAAGTTCAAAATGGGAATATTAAATTTTAATAACAATTATATATAATTACAAAAAATACTGTATTATTGACAGTAAAAAAAGAAAAAATTATACTCACACAAAATAAAAATAAATTCAACGTGATTTTTGGCATTGCTTTCCTTTTATAATATTGTCAATATCTGCTTTTATAATACTATTCTTAATTCTAAGAATGTTAGTTAAATGGGAATAACTTAACCTATTTCTTTCAGCAGTTTTGATGTTTTCATGCACAAAAAGAATTGTTCACAACATGTTATGAATGTGGGGTAGTACAGTTTTCTAGATAAAAGTTTTCTAGCACCAGTTACATGACATCAAAGTGTATCTAGTTTATGACATACTTCACCAAAACAATGAAAATGTACCTAAAAAATTTAAGGTGCTGTGGGCCACAGTGTAGCCTGCAGGCTGTGGGTTGGACTCCCTGGTATAGAGCATCTACAGTGGAAAAACATCTATTATCCCACTGTAAAAAAATTTGAAATGCCATTTACAAATTATCTGAAAGTAAAATTCTTCCTGTAAGTTATTCTTAAACTCTTGCATCAAATAACTAATTTCATTTCAATCAATCAGTCATGTTAATACACTAAGATTCCTTCTCTTTGATCACCATCTTTACTCAGATTATTGCTGCTGTCCATCTATATTTTAAATAGCACTTTTAAACTCTCAAAAACTTTTTTGAGTTACAGAATTACAAAAGCACTAACATTTTTTCTTGCAGGTTACATAGAAACTTTGTTAAGTGTTTTCCAATTTTAAAAAATTCCTATTTGTATATATTCTGTATATTTAATGAAATAATTTTAATTAGCATCACTAAAATTTTTGTGAAAATATTTTATCTTTTTATTATTTGGAAAACAAAATCTTTGATAAACACTCATTGTTATGAAAAAATTTTGCATTAAGCATAGCAAATTTTCATGACTAGTTCTGATGATTGACTTATTTATGTTGCTTAATTTTAAAGCTCCTCTTGCACATATAATCACGTAATATTAATATTTAACAGAAATTTTTCATTATCTGCTTTTCTTAGGCAGAATTATTATATTTTATGCAATATATTATTTAAGGAAATATAAGTTATATATTTCAACAATAAATTTTAATATGTTAGCAATATCTTCATTACTAGATGTATTTTTAAACACAGTTTAAAAAGTTAACAAGAATAAAACAAAAATTATTTTAAATGACAATAAGTTCTAAAATATCACATTTTTTAAAATTGACTTACAGACAACATATATTTTATCATCTTTATTCAGAAAAATAAAATATGAAGATTATTATAAATATAATTTTGTTTGAAATTTATTTAAAGTGATAAAATATTACTATGCTATCAAATTCAATGTTTATATCAATTAAAATTTTATATATATATAGTCAAACCCCATTAATAGAAAGTTGAAATGACTTAAAAATTAATACTTTGTATTAATAAGGTTTGTATTAAGCAAACTTTACAAAAACAAATTAAAAGTCATACCATCAAACAGCAGAAGCCAAATTTTCTCCAACTATTTCACTATGTCTTATCTTGTTTGATGTGTTAAAAAAAATTTATGGGGTTCATCAGCTCCATTGTAAGTCTGGCTGAACCCACAATGGGAAAAAGGCCCTCTTAGTACCTACAGAGCAGAAAGAGTAAACAAAACAATTTCTGGTTTTCAACATGCATGTCAACTGTCTTAACTAATTGTTCAGCATTGTCTTAGCATACAATTTGTTGACTATAAGAGAGTAATTTTGCAAGTTGGAGTGAACATTGTAATGCAGCATATGTCCAATGACAGTATTATAAGCATTGTGACCAACATTTTAAAGATAAAAAACACACTCCTAGTCCTGATGTGTATTGTGTTTTCCACTTTGGCTCATATGACTTCATGGAAGCAGTGTGCTTTGTATTAAATGATGTATATAATAGTTAATTCATGGGGCTACAACAAGCTTTATATTACTTATTAACTGATAGTTTGCATGAACTGAACTCATTAACATTGAAATACCTATTCTTGTCCATGGAATCACAAATATACTTTGCATTAACACAGACTTTGCATAAACCAATAATGTATTAATGGAGTTTGATTGTACTTGTTTATAGATTATATTCAATAGAACATATAAATATATACAATGTAATGGAAAAATCATCACTGAAGTGTTTGTGTTTATATTTATATGAATCTTATATATTTTGAACAACAATATGCAAATTTGAATACATGAATTTTTAATATAAGCAACTAGCTCTAAATAGCTGTAATTTTTATTGAAAATTTATATATTTTTTTAATTTAAAGAATATAACTGCAGTCATTTATTAATCACAAATATATTTTTATTTGCTGAAATAAAAAATAATTTTAAAATTATTGTATTTACTAAAGTTTTGGATTTTATAGAATTACTTATTCAATAATAATGAAAAATTATATTGCATAAACTTATTAAATAAGCAATCTTTGACTTTTGGATGTAATGCATTCCTAAAAACATATATGAAAATCAAAAGTAGTCAACTTTTGGACAACTCTATTGTCCAAAAGTTGAACAAGAATTGTATGGTGTAAAGGGAAGTTTTTTCTTTCCTCTGCAGCAAATGAAAGTTTTGTTTATATAGAAAAATTTTACTTTTTTTACAGTTAACATATTTCAATACATGAAACATTTTGAAATGCTAAAACCATAAATTAAACAGAAAATAGACAATAAATATTAATTTTCAGAAATGATTTTGATAGAACTAAAATTGGCATAAAGCACCATTGCACAATAGCTCAAAGTTTTTGTCAACTGAAAATGTATGAAAAGCCAAATTTGAAATATGAAAGGGGCATAAGGGTATCAAAGTATTGTGTACAAAAGAGCAAGTTGTCTAAAAGATGAATATCCAGAAGTCAAGTACTGCCTGTATATAATTTAAATCTTTATATATGAAATAGAAAATTTCATACCTTTGAAAAATTTGTTTCATACTTTGAAAGCAATGGAATACAAAATCTTGTATTAGTATGATCCAAAGTAATATATTCTTCACACTGATGAGCATTTCCAACATAATTTGAACCTGTATCCTTCTTGATAATGTTGCTATCTATTGTCATTTCATTTTTACATGTATTTTCTTGATGAAATCTAAAGTTTGATATATGTTCTTCTTTAATTTCAGTATTCAGATGAAAACTTTGTATAAACTAAATTAGAAAAATTTTAATATTTTGAATAATATATTAGTATGATTTGCCAGCACTCAGACATTTACTAAGAAGAGATTCTTCTTTTACAGACATTCCATTAGAGCCTGAAAAAGGCTGGTTAAAATTAAAACATCAAGAATGCCATTTATCATAATTTGACAATTTAAATATCATTATTATTAAGGGTCAGATTTATATGCACATGCATGTTTTTCTTTAAATTCTATAATGTTAAAACCACAAAATAAAACACAATTTGAGTCCAAGTGGATCAACTGCATATTTTGCAGATTTGTCCATTTTTGGTCAATAAACTGAAATAAGTGCTTTATAAAATTCATAGCTTGTTTGCTTGATTGCAAGTACTATGTTTCTCAAATGATTTATAGTCCATTTCTGCTATTTGTGTAGTGAATCTTTTCTGTGCATATACAGTTCACATGAAAAATATTACTCTGTCATTCAATAACAGATGGAGCATGCAAAATTCAAATGTTTTAAATTTCACATTCTTTTAAATTCCCACAAATAAACAAGCTTTGTGTTTCCATGGAAATCTATAATTTTTCAAATTCTCAAAATAATTTGAAATAATAGGATTGAAATTATTGTAAATGTTTATTTACCTTACAAAAATTCTTCACAGGTAAGTTCTAGTTGCACTGAAGACTACTTTAGTAGAGTTCACGATATCAGTTGGAAAGAAACATTAATATCAACTGTGATATTAAATCTATAATTATCATAGTTAATAACAGTGTTAACTTATTTCCCATAATTTGTACTGGAATATAAGCAAAAAATATACTACCTCTATAGACCAGTGACAAAAGTATAAGATGAGAGAAACTAGGTTAACCTGATCATCCTCAAACATTATTTAAACAATTGTATACATAGAAATAAATTCAATAAATGATTGATTAGAATATATAGAAAGTTATAAAATTTTATTGAATATGTATTTTTATTTGTAATTGATTCAATTTGACTCATCAACATAAAACATTATTCATAAATGTTTTGTAATGTCAATTTTTGAAATCTCTTTTGTCACCTATTATCACACATTAATCCCTTCTCACTTTAAAAGTATAACATAATAAACATTAGTAAAATTCATTTGCAGACAGAAGTATGCATGCATTCCAACTTACCAATTTTAGTGTATTTTACTGACCCTACATGCATAGTATATATTTCAGGATTTTAAAGTGCATATATTTGGCATTTTTACATGCATATATATGCACACATACCGTGATTTTAAATGCATATAAATCCTACCCTTAATTATTATAGTAGAATTTCTGTATTAAGACAAGTACAATTTAAATAAATTGTAGGCCTAGTTATCTTCAAAAGTAGAAACAAATTTACTTGAAATGTAGCTGCTACTCTTTATGCAAAGTATCTTCATAAAAGAAATAAATCACTATTTAGTAAAGGATTTAAGTGCTGATGAATATATTAAAGTTAAAAGATTTAACAGGAGTAAGTATATTAATAAAGATGTTAATATAATTTTTCTGTAGAACAGTGTTGACATCATTTTCTTTAAATACAAAAAATATGCAAATCACATTTGTTTATAATTATTATATGTATAACTTCTTATATTGATAATAAGAAAAGAATCATATTATTGTATATAATCCATTGTCAATTAAATTTTGAAAGATCTTACAGTAATAGATTCCATTTATATGGATAAAATCAGACAGTTTTGATATAGAAGCAACAAATTCCTAACAAATGAATACTGAAATATTTTTTCTTAATGACTGCAGAGAAATGAAAGTTATGATAACTGACTAATAAACTAATTATAATTTTAATTCAATAAATTTAAAGGTACATTCTTTACCATAATTCTTTATTCTGATGATGATAATCAGATTTATCCTAATATTTCATATAATTTGAGTTCAGGAAAAAAATCTTCAAGAGACAAACATTTTACAACCAATGTAAGTAAACACTGTATATTTTATATTAGTTTGCTTGTCTTTGACAAGCAAACTAATATAAAATAAGTCAATAAGTTAAGAAAATAGAAACATAAGTTAATATCTCCAAAAGTCAAATGTTTCACATTATTATTAATAGCTGAAATAGCTAGAAAATATTTTTTAAAACATTTTTTGTAGAAAAATTGTAATGACAATTCAATAGAATCTTCATATATAAATTTTCAATGAAATTTTACATGTATTATTTAACATAGTAGTAATAACTTTGGAAAAAAGGAATCACATTGTTCTCATAAATTGATTTGATAAAAGAAGTATTACAATAATACTTTAAAATTTTTAATAAAAAAATTATTAATATAACTTTATTACTAATGATTTATTATATTAGTTTGTTAAAAAAAGAAAACAAAACAAAAAATTCTTCTAATAAATAGTCATTCAAAATTAAAACAAGCAAACACAAGAAAAATCTTTGACAACTTATAACTACAACATTGTGCAACTTTGTTGTATCACAATAGAATTGAGGCGGAGCCGGAAAGAAAGAAGTGATTCCTGCACCTGTTAGGCAGAGAAGAGGCAATTCTTATACTTCACAGATGCAGACAGGCAAACTTTGCACTTGCCACCACAAAAAAAAGGCTATCCTCATAACTACCGGCCACAGGCAACACAATCCTTGCACTGACCAGGTATGGGGAAGAGACAATCTGAGAACAAAGCAATCAATGGCATTTGCTTTGTTCTTGTGTTTTGTTCATTTTCCATGCCTATTTTCTGGCACACACAATACTGTTTTTATTTTTGATCCCTAGGCCTAAATTCTGTTAGGTGTGCTCGGTTGCATCAGATAGCATGAACATTGCCACTGTAATATCTTTGTATATCAAAAATGAAATCATGGACTCCTATTTTTACTTTCCTGGCACTATTATATATAACAGAGGGAAAGTATGGCAATTGGTCAAAAATTACCCCCCCCAGATTTTTATATTTTTGAACCCCGGACCTTGAAACATCAAGAAATGCAAAAACATCCAAGTTTTTTCTGTATGTTTGGATGTTAATGTGTATGGGGGGCATGATTTTGTTCACTCTCTTTGAAGCTTAATAACTCTTGTGCTTTTGAAAATTTCTGAAATTTTCAAGAAAGGTTTGTGAATTAGAGAGATTGATGCTATTAAATTTTGGTAATTTAAGGTCAACAAGGTGGAAAGATAAAGGAGGGTCTTATGTCGTATCTCGAGTAGGGTTAGACTTAATGACGATTTACTCATTATTAGCATTTACAATTTTTTTATAAAACCATCCTTACCCTCAAAATTAAGAATTTTGTCATTTTATAATGGTTAAAAATATAAATTTTTTAAAATAAAATATGATAACAGATGGTGCCACCAAAATTTTAAATATTGCCGGAAAAGTTAAGCAATTTGCTGATGGATTTTTTACATTTAAATGATCTCACATTACATTTCTGATTCCTTATCTCAATTAATTAATGGAAAATGTCAAAGTTTTATCAAAATCAACCCATTAAATATTGTGAACAAACTCAATTCTATAAGACAATAGAAAACGTGTTATTGACCATAAAACTTTACAAGACAAAGTCATACAGTTCCTGCAATATCGCTTTGTTGTGCACACTTTTCAAACAACCTTCTATCTCAAAAACAAAGTCAAGGACCCACATTTTTTATTGCATTTTTGGATTCCTCATTTAATTAAATGGAAAATGGCAAAGTTTAATCAAAATCAATCAAACAAATTTTGAGAACAAACACAATTTTGTAAGCCTCATAGAAGAGGCTTTTCTAACACTTTGTCTCAATTAACAGAAAGTATATTAAAAGGAATATTGAACAACGTTAAAGAATACAAAAAGGAACTTTAGTATCTTATTCTCATTAAATATTTTTCAAGACAATGTACACTCTTAAAAAGCTAAATGTATGTAACAAGACAACAATATGTTACAAAATAGAATAGAATAATTAAATTTAAGCAATTTTTTATATTTAAAAACATTTATTAAATTGTTACATTTTGTTACTTTTAAGCTGTTAATCAGATTATGAGATGTGCATTGTCTTGAAGACACCTTTAATTTTTTTTGTTCTTCTATTTGGTAAGTAAAATTTCTATAATTTTTCTTCTCAATCAAAAAATAATAATTTCATGCAATTTTACATAATTCTTATTTCTCATTTAAAGCAAGTGTGCATAACCTATCAAGATTTCAATTTAGAATACTGAAGCAATGTTATCCTTTGGCTGGGCTAGTTAATCTAATGAATTTACTTGTCAAGATATTGATTCTTATAAATTGTAAAACTCCATTCCCATCTGTGAAAAAATAATGTGGAAACAAAAATCATAAATATTTTCCATCTCTGTAGCTTAGAAAGGATCTAGGATCTACAAAACTGAATTAAAAACTATTTTAACTTCTGTTGTAAACAGAAATCGTAAGTCAATAACCAATAGAAAATAAGGATGGTTGTGATGTCTATAACAGCAATCATTGATCAATATGGCAGAGATAACAAAAAAAATGTTGATTGCTTACAAGTGAATGTAAATATGCTATTATATTAGAAAGTTTTTCATTACAAAAGCTCTGTTTATGGAGAAAGAAGAGTTAAATTTACAAACAGAGAATTTTATAATATTGCCCAATATTCTTTTTGTTCAACCCAGCTACCACTTCATTCTACTTGATTACTAAAAATTTTCAGGGAGAACACTGCTGAAGAATTCAGATCACTGGAGGTTTGAATTCTAAAGTGTGCACTATATACTAGAATACTTCAGAGAGTAAAGTCTAACATACATAAAACATAGAATGCTAATAGTTGTTTGACAAACAATATTTGTCTAGGTAGGGTTAATTTATTTATCAAAAAAACTTTAATTTAGCTTCTTAAAGAATTAATAATTATATAAACATTGCTAATTATATTTGAACATAAAATAAGTTCATAAACAATTCAAATATCAATAACTATTTTTTTTAACATGAATGAAAATGTAAAAAATACAATGTGTCAGTAAAAGAGAATCAAGAAATTAGGCTGTTTCCAAAATATCACAAATTTCCAAGAATGGTTCTTACTATTTCTATAGCAAGAATTATTCTTAGTCTTGTGGTATTCAGTTTCTTAATTTTTTATGCATAAATTGGCAACATAAAAAAATAATCTCATATTGAAAATGTAGGAAAATGCTCATTAATCTTTATCAATAAATTCCTAAACTCCATCTTAATAATCAAAAATAATACTCTTATATCACTTTGATATCAGCTTCAACTCCATAAATATTAAATTACTATTATATAAACAATACTAACAAATTTCAGGAGTCCAAATTTTTATATATAATCATGATTAAATGTTTTTTTCATCCTATCAGATTTGTTTCAGAAAGTTTCTAACATTTGAATAATTTTGTAAAGCCATTGTGAGTTTATTACAGATGTTTAATTAATATAATAAAACCGTTTACATCTTTTCACACCTTATATTTACCTGCATATTTTCATATCAAACATCTGTAAAAACCTCATAACAGCTTTGATAGAACAGCATAATGAAATGTTCAAGTGGTGGAAAATTTCTGGAGACGGATAGGACAAAAAAAAAAAATAATAAAGGCCCCGAAAAACACTTAATTCTGGTTATATTAGATAAAAATTTGGATTCCTGAAATTTATTAGTGTTCTTTATGGTAATATGCTTTTAAATAAATGTATGAGAACCAGAAAACAAATAATGGAACTTTTGTAATTTGTTCTTTTAATTTAAATCTAATACATTCAATTCATGCATTTGTTGTTTTAAAATGATAAGAAAAGCATTTGGTTCATTAACATAATATTTTAGTTATCAGGAAATATTAATCCCAGCTTCAGAAAGCATTTATTACATTGAAAGTATTTCTAACTCCTATAAATTTACTTGAACTATTTTTGATCTTTAATTTACTAAATACCACAGATAATATACTAAAATCAAAATAGATAATATTAGAATTGAAAGACAAGATATAAATTTTTGAAAATTTTTTCCTATCTAACAAATCTTTGAAGAAAAACAACTTAATAATAATAGATCAATTATCAATAGATTAACAACGGTCAATTACATAATGCAATAGTATGAAACAATCATAGCAATAAATTTATTAAATTTAAATTATTTCTTAATTACAAATATTTCAAAATTATAAAAGGTAGACTATAAAAAAATAAGAAATTTAAGTTCCTTTTATAGTCAATATATTAATCAAAAATAGCAATTTCAGATAATTAAAGACAAAATATAACTTAAAACAATGAAATTTTGTTCTTATGTATAAAGTTAGATTTTTTGTTAAAAAATATAATTGAGGTCAATAAATAAAAAACACTTTGTACTTAAAAATACACGTAATCAAAACTGTCAGTGTACATTAAATTATTTGGTTAAATATATATTCAATAAACATTATAATAAATCATATAAAAAAGCTCAGGAAAGCTAAAAAAATACTTGTTCCAATAGCTGTTTTGAAAGTTACCATAAACAGACAGTTCCGTAAAATAAATATTCGTTAAATATACTTTGCCAAAACTACGACAGACATAATACAAACAAAAATATTGTTAAAAAATGTACTAATTAGTAAAAACAGAACAACTGTGTCAGCTAACTGTACAAAATTCAAAATTATTGATATATACATATATATATATATATAAACAATTAACTGTTCTAGTTTGAGAGTTAAGATATGTGCCTCAATAAGATCAAGTTATATTCAAAGAGATCCATTGCACGAATAAAGTGGCAAAATGAGTAATGTTACCATCTTTCGGAATTCAATACAACAGCCAATATTGCATCAAATATTGCACAAACTCTCGGTATCATTTGCAACTAATCGTCAGCAATTAAAGAATAAATCTGAAACATGTTTTATGCAATAGAAGGGGAGAATTATTTTGCAACTGATCAATTTTAATTTATGAACCCCATTTTCATATTAATAATCAATATTTACCCATTCAATGCTCTCGCACGCTTTTCTGCTTGTCGTTGTCTCTGAATTGCAATTCTTTGCAAGCGTTCCAATGGCGATTCGTTAGCACGTTTAACTCTCATTTGCCATCTTTGCTTTTCGAGTCTTCGCATTCGTTCCGCCATCGATTCATTCTGACGTCTAATGGCCGCTCGTCGTCTCTGCTTTTCAAGTCTTTGCTGACGCTGTGATAAAGATTCATTTCGACGTCTGGCCGCCTCACGTAACCTTTGCTTTTCCAGTCTTTGCAGACGCTGGGATATTGACTCGTTCCGTCGTTTAGCAGCCATAAACTGTCTTTGACGAGCGAGTCTTCGCATTCGCTCTGGCGTCGATTCCCTCCTACGTTTAGCAGCTTTAATTTCTCTCTGATGGGCAAGTCTTTGCTCTCGATCCTCGCTTGTTTCTTCGGCTCTTTGAGCGCTTTCTTGAGTTACTGTCATGTAAAATTTCTTTTCTAACTGTAACATATTCACTTCAGAGTAACTTTATAAGACAACTTTCACAAAGTTAACCTCTCAACTCGATCAAAACAAACCGATGACGTAGCCACCAAACGGCTAAACCAGAAACTATCAAATTTTCTTTTTAAATTTCTCTCCAGTTAGATTATAGCTATTACATAATACATATGGCTGAGAATAAGATTCAAAAACAAATTATGCAATTTATATATTGTACCCAGCTACGCCCATTGTGAATCTGCTTGAATTAGTGATGGACGTGGATAAAATGCTCTCGGGCAAAAAGAGTTAATAAGGAACAATGAACTTATTTTCTGTTTTCGATTCTGTCGTTTGATTTTACGCTTTGTAACACCCTAAAACAATTTTTATTTTGAACAAAGCCAAAACCAACATTAATCGTAATTAATTTAAAATCTTAATTCAGTATACTGTAAATCAGAATTCTGAGAGATTGAGACACTAAATACAGATGAGTTACAAACTTCACTTCCTATTATAGCGTCAGTCAGGGACGGGTCTACATAGGGACCAGTACCTACCAGTGGCCAAGCGGTCTTCGTACCCTGTACACTGGGAGTTCGGTCGTGGGTTCATGCCTCGCTCGGACGGGCTGGCCACGTGGAGTTTTCCGGGTTTTCTCCATGTCTGTAACGCCTAAATAGGGACCAGTTTCGCTTTAAAAAAACCTCCCGGAAGGCATCCCCCTCAGATCGCACAAGGGTTGCGTTGCCATAACTAAACTAAACAAACAGCCCACAAAAATTGAATTATTATCATAAATTTTAATACTTGTTCATTAGCAATAAGCACTTGTCGTATAGTAAAAAATAGTTAATAGGTTAGGTTAGGTTTGGTAAAAATGAAACCCCATTGGATTTTAATTAATAAGCCCTAGGCACCGAAAAACCTAGATCCGCCCTGACGTCAGTTAAATATTTCAAAATATACTAGTATCTTAGAAGCAAAATTCAAGCTGTAATAATGTAATTCCTTATTTAAATACAGTAATACCCCGAACTTACGCGATAGGTGGGACCGAGCGATAACCGCGTAAGTCGGGGTATAATTTCGCAATTTGTGTAAAATCCAAGTTGGATGTATGTAAGCTAATAAATGTTCTCGTTAATCTTGTCTTTTGATTCGTTCACGGTTACAATCACCACATAGAGTCGCTCAAGTCTCCGTAGATATAACAAATACAGAAATAAATAACACAAAATAAATTGTAGCTATGTGTCGATTCCGCGCGCCACGTCCGAACATGTAAGCTGAACAATAGTGTGGGGGAGTGAGTAATCGAGAGTTGCGTGGCGCTCAAACAAAAGACGAATCGGCGAGATTTGAAAATCGCGTAACTCCGGGTTCGCGTAAGTCGAGGTATTACTGTATTTCATCTGTACATTTTATTAATAAGTAACAAAAAATACTTTCAAAAAAACGCAATATATTAAAATGTTCTTGTTTCTTCTTCTGTACCGGCTTCAGGAATCCAGGAAATAACATTTCCACGAAGGAATCTTTGTATGCTTCTCGTCAGCCTAAGTATGCAAAAAACCAATGTTCCCAATTTGACCGAGAAAAATTGCCCGCATCTCATTCAAAAATTATCCGAAATCTACGTCTACCCGCTCTCTTCTGTAGGAAATAATTATGAACGACGTATAGTATTTTGTCTATTCCTTAAAATGTTTCACTTCCTCTCCTGTTACAGTTGCTCTGTCTCCCAGTTTCACTGTGTCGTTATCCACCATATACATTGTGTCCAGGAGCAAACTCAGGACGGGTATGCAGGGCGCAGCTGAGTTCCTGTTCTGAGGGTTTTTCCTGAGTAAAGCCGGGGACTGTATCACAAGTAATAAAAACTTCTGTAAGGCACACTGTTTTCTTTTTGCATTCACTTTAAAGATTTATGGATCCGCTATCGATCATAACCTGTATAATTGCAATATTAACCCACGGTTACGCGCGACGAGTTACTCTCGCACGGTTAGACGCGCGGGGACGCTTTTTATTGCTGTTTCAAAATTCAATTTTTCAAAACTCATAGTTTTTTTCGCGATTTTTTCATTTTGGATGTTTGTGGGCATGTGTTTTTGATGTATTAGTGAAGAAAACTACTTCAAATATATCGTTTTTATTTATTCGTAACGTAAAACAGAAAGTCTCCCGTTTTTATAAATTTTTCAAAAAAAAAATTGTCAACTTCAAAAGTGTATTTTACAAACTGTAAACAAGTCTGATGCTATCTAAGCTGTCAATCGTCTTCCTGTATGTGTTTTTTAATTGTCACAGCAATTAAATTCTTTGTACCAAACCCCGGGCCAAAAATATCTCAATATTTCCAAAAATACACCATCTAAAATCATACAGCAAGTAGAGGTAAAAATGGAGATTATTGGCAGATAACATCGATAGTAAACTTCTTTTACACTGTAATTGGTTAATTTATGTCTGTTATTAGATCGACCTATAAAAACAATTGCTGGAAATATTCCCGCGAAATGCCACGCTCCCGAAGGCTACCACATCGAAGTATGTAAACAATAGCTATAAAATCGCGTGTTTTAATATTTTTTTCCACTTCTAATTTGCTAATGATAAGTCGCTTGACAGTATTTAGACGAATAAACATGTTTTCAACACCATTTAGCAATAAATATCGCCAAAAAACACCACCTTTCAAACTTTCAATGCTAAGTCTACGGGAAACTTTTTTGCCGTTTATTGGCTTTAAAAATCCTGTTTTTACGCCTTTTATGCTCTAATTGGTCATTTCTATCATGATTGACTCGATAGCAACCAATAAGCGTTTTCTCGAAACTGTAAGTCAGATCCGCCCACCTCGGTTAGTCGCGCTAATAAAACTTAATCCGTTAGGCGCGCGGGTACTATAATGGAAATCAGTAGGGGTACTATAGTACCCTACTGATTTCCATTGTGGCTCTATGTAAAAAATTTTTTTCGTGCAATTTTGAAATTTTTTCGGTGCGATCTTCACACCATCGAAGGAAGGTACTGAGGGCATCATTTTTCAGCACTAAAAACATTAAAAAATACACGCGTTTAAACACGGCGGGGGTGATTTTACTTGTTATTACAGTTACAATTTTTTATTTTTATAAAACTACTAGTAGCCCGGATTTGTAAAGAACGCCCACTAGGGGGTGTTCTTTGCAAATTCCCGTGAGGCACGGTTCCTTTGACTTTTTGTTCCTATCAATATGCTCTACAGCTCTGTTAAAGTCCCAATCGCGTCATACGGATCTAGATTTCTACCTATTAAATATTCTATAAATACTTTAAAATAGTTTAATTTGTTTATTTACCTTCGCTTGTAATCCTCGATTTTAAATGTATCCGCCATTTTTCCAACAAATTTCCCGTGAGTCAATGCGCGACGTTCACTAATGTAAGTCACGGGATGTTGTAAACGTGCGGCGCTAGGTTAATCAAGGCATATAATAATTATTTATACCATTCCGTGGTATAAATAATAAATTCATATCAATAACAAATTCCTATTACTGTACAAATAAAAATAATTTATTGTTAATTTAAAATCATCGCTAGGGCGCCTCTGTGCCCGTTTTTGGCATACCGTTACGCGGACGGACACGCGTTCAATGAGTTATATAGATAGATCTCTACCCTTAAAATTAAGCATTTTGCCATTTTTATAATAATTAATAATATAGAAAGTTTTAAAAATAAAATCTTATAACATATGTCGCCACATGCAATTTTAACTTTGTGCTAATGTGTCATAATGCTTGGAAAGTTGCACAACTAATTGCTGGTTTTTTGTTATTCTGTCTATTTACACTCTAGAGCTAAAGGAACAATTTTAAAACGTGACTAAATAGACGCTATTAAGTCAGTTTTATTATCCCATATATTTTCAAACTAAATTATGCAATTATAAACTTAAATTTAGACTTTACATTAGTTTAAAAATTTGCAATTTAGAATTTTAAAATCCATTTTGAAGTCATGCATTTTCCATGATAATTGTTTTTGTTTTTGTTTTTGTTTTTTTTTTTGTTGTTGTTGTTCGAGAGCTTTTAAAATTACAAATAGTTTAGATAATAAACGTTGTGTGGCATTAATTCGGAGTCTTATGCAAATCACTCTTTTTTTCTTTCCAGGATGACACGACAGAAAAGGAGGGGTAGTTGAAATGGTGAAAATGAGGGATTTCAAACAGTAAGTTACTTTTTACATTTCTCTTCGTTTAACTATTTATGGATTTGTTTCTTGTTTTACTGTAGCATTGGCTACAGTAAAACAAGAAACATATTAAGTTGCAAATTAGTTTATACTTTACCGGCTCTGTTATATATAGCAGAGGGAAAGTATGGCGATCGGTCAAAAAATGATTCCTCCTAGATTTTTACGTTTTTGGACTCGGCATCTTGAAACTTCGAGAAATGCAAAAAATTCGGTTTTTTTTAAATTTTAAGTCGAAGGTAATTTATTGGAAAGAAGTCCGTTTATTTTTGATAGAGTTAACGTAAGTTATCGGAGCAGTAGCATATTTAACGATATGGCAAGCAGTGCCATATCGTTAAAGTTTTAAGATGGAGCCAGATCCTATTATGGCGCCCGGAGGTGGAACCCCGCCCACGCACTCCACCCACGCGCGTCTCAACAAATAAGGCCATTCACATACTGACCACATGCTTGCAATTAAAATATCGAAAAGTGAAAAAATTAATTTTTTCTTTAATTTTCTTTACCACTGAGGCGCCCCTTAGGACTTAGCGCCTGGAGCGGCTGCTCCGTTCGCCCTAAGGTAAGGCCGGCTCTGATGGCAAGTATAGCTCGTCCTTTGGGTACCACCGAGCACTTTCTATTCAAGTCAGATAAGCTACCCTTGGATAGTGAAAAAGGATTTATTTCAGCTGTATAATATCTGCTTCATCTGTTTTTGATTATCATGGGTAACAAGAAATATAATTGGTGGATTATTAAACCACTAGCAGATGAGCCCGGCGTTGCTCGGGCAAAAAGTAACGATAGTAAAGATTGAAATCATTAGATTATAGCCGATCTTACCCGTTTTCATCGTGCGCAAGAATTAGGATTACCATCTTCCGAGACTAATTAGAGAATTTTTAGATGGGTCTAAAAATATGTTCGATTTCCCGCAAAAATGCATTTAAAATAGTACAGCAGAAGCCGAGTTCTTCAAGGTAACACTTTAACCCTCTCCCCGTGGTGTGGAATTTCGAAAAATCCCTTCTTAGTGTACATTCTCATGACGTACCCTGTGTACCAAATTTTAACTTTGAACTCCTAATTATTTGGGTTCTGCGCTTATTATTACTATTATCAATCCATCTCGATTATAAGATTTATATACATTCAATGCTATTCAGATAATGTTTTCATAGTTTCCATTGCCAACTGTGAAAGATCATTCAGTAAGATAAAACATATATTTTCGTATTTGAGAGCCTCATGGTCAAAACAGATTCTGTAATTTTGTTTGCTTAATGTAGAAAGAGAAGAAACTAAACAAAAAAAAACTGATTTTGACCACATCATAGGCCAATTTCCATCAGTGAAAGCGAGAAAAGTGCAGTTGTAATTTTTATGTAGTGTCAAAATTTGTCAATTAAAACATTAGGAACTTGACTGGTAATTTTGAGCCAATTTTATAGGAAAGAGATCTGATAGATATCAGATATTTGGACAAAGGCACAATTTCAGTGCTTGCCATAGGCACTATTTTTCGTAGATGCGCCACTATGTCGTAGTTTTTCTCTAACCTGATGGCTAGGGTTACCATAATTTTGGAACGGCAATCTCACTTACCCTAATTATTAATTAATGCAAAGAATGCATTTGACGTAAAGTTATTGGAGAAGTTTTTCAGAGCTAAGTGGGATGAAGATCTTCGTTTGAAATACGTTTGCAAAAGGAATCACCAAAGCATAAATTGCAGATGGATATTGTGAAGATAGACAACGCGTAACAAAAATAATACAGAGTAGGTCTGAACTCCCGTATCGTAGGTATAGAACTATAAGCGACTAACTGTAAATGTTGAAGTTTTTCAATGATATAGTATTTCTATTATATTCAACATGTTATATTTGAGACCATAAGCTAATGCTAAATGTAAAATTCCAAACGATTACATGAAATAGAAATTTTTGATTGGTCCAATTTTTAAATCCTTTCTCTGAAAATTACGGTTTCACATTTATCTGCGTATGGTTCAATACTTACGATATTAATTATGTTATGATTTGAAAACGATACTTGTGTCAGATTAACATACAACTTGATCCGGCATTATGTTCAATGCCGTTGAAAGCTTGGGTGAGGTCCGGAGATAGAACTCTTGTTCCTTAGTGGATCTCGTTTTTTTAAAGGCATATAATACGTTTTGTTAAGACAAAATGTACTGTACCATACGCAACCTAGCTCCTCGGTTTGACAACCGAATGGCTGAGCGGTCAAGGTGGCAGCCTACCGCTCTGGGGGACAGGGACCGAATCTGGTCGGGTCAAGGAATCCCCAGGAAATTTTCGGGGGGGTGGTCCGTTCGGATATGTCGGGCTCCGTCCCTTACCATCCGGTCGCTCCATAATGGGCCTGCTATAAAAGGCCCTCTTAGTGCCCACAGGTCGGAAAAAGTAAAAAAAAAAGTCCCTCGGTTTACATGTATATCCAGGTACACGCGATTACAAAATTTTGCATGATTCTGTATTTGTAAACATCCGGAACACACCTGTAACAAGTCAGATTAGGAAATATTAAATGGAAAAGGGCGAGAATTTTTTGTCGTTTTCCCCAAAAAGTGGGATTTTGCTTATGGTGCGTTTTGATCCCTGTCTCCCCATAAATAATTTTAAAATGTAATATTTATTCATGAATTTATACAGTGTATTACAGGTTTAAGTAAAAATGTACTTTATAAGAATGCTTGACGTTGGAAAATTTTCTTTAATTATCGTTATTTTCGTCTTGCATATTTCTGTCATTTTATACTGTACATTGTTTCACGTATTTTGGCCGGGCAATGCTCGATACTCGGTTGGGTACTCTGAAAGTTTTATAAAGTTCAACTTCGTACCTTGTCAAAGATTTGTCAACAATCCGTTCCCTTCACGCCTTCACTAAGCAAAGTGGTTCCTACAACTGCGCATTTTTACAGCCAGGTCGAGATTAGCGAAACGAGCCGTACTGTTTATTTGTGAAATGAATATCCGATCTGAACGCGATATATTCATATTTTTCCATCCAACTATATCCGGAAATTGTCACTAGTCAAAAGATACATAATAACATTTAAAATGTTTCATTATTAAGACCGTTAATATGTTAATAATAAAACAGTACATTTCACTCGCACTTGAAGTGATAATTATTGTAGCTTAATAATATAGCGACGAAACAAGATTTAGCTGTTGTAAATGAAAGTCGTGAAACCAGTCAACTATTATTTAAAAAGAAAGAGGAAAAACTATTTTTATCCTATTTTTCCTTATCGTGAACATAGTTTTAGCCCAAATATAGCCAATTAAATTTATAAATACATAACAATTTGGTATGTTCCGTTTCGAATAGACGGCGGTTTTATAGTATTATCGGTGTGTTTCAGATACGTGAAGTGATGTTATGTTTAGTAAGTATAAATGGATATGCCTTATAAGAAAAGGAGAAGGCCTTACAGGCCAAGATCTTGTGAAAGTGGGAAAAGAGCAATGGAAACAGCAGAAGAACGAGAAAAAAGACTCAAAAAGCTAAGAGAGTATCAAGCAGCTAGGCTAAAGAAGGAATCGACCCCTGAAAGACAGCAGAGACTGGCCTACATGAGACAAAAAATAGCAGCTAAGCGTCGGAACGAATCTGCGGCTCAACGTCTTCAGAGACTAGAAGATCTGAGAATACGTGCAGCAATTAGACGTCAAAATGAGACTTTATTGCAACGACAGCAAAGACTGAAAAATATGCGAGAAAGAGCAGCCATGAAACGTCAGAATGAATCGACACCAGAACGTAGGCAAAGGCTCGAGAAACTGAGAAATAGACAAAGGGCCAAAACTAAACGTGTCGACGATTCGCCACAAATCATACAAACACAACAACCTACTGACAGATATAACACAGGACCGACTGGGTAAATATCGATTGTTTGAAATTAACGAGTTGCGAATTATAATAAAAAAAATTCTCGATGATAGCTGATGTGGATATACAGGAAAGATGATAAAACAATTTTCCTGATTAAAGGAATCTTTAATTTTCCATATCATGACCATTGCACTGACAAGAATGTTCCTCTAACAGGAAAATTGTTTTGATTTATTAATTTTATTTGTATTTCCTGTTAATTTTTTTAAAGATGATAAAATGCATGCATTTTCATTTGTGTTGATTTTCGATTTACAAGTTTTTGCATATATTTAAATGAAAATGCAAAAAATATGTATACATAAAACATAAAGCTTGTTTGAAAACATGCAATTTGTATTTAGAAAATACAATATCTTGTATCCAGCACTGTGAAAAAATAGTTTAATATCTAAAATTTAACCACTTAAGGATATTGAGTATATTCATTCTTCAATTTTCATACTTGATATTTTATGTTATATTCTTTTAGGTGGCTAAATAATAATGCAAATGCTTTATATTGCTTCCAACATATTTTTAATAAGGGTTTATGCATATTCTTTTTAGTTATACAGTTTATTTTATAAAATTTTATACAAAAAAATCAAGGAAGCAAAATGTTTATATGATTATCATATTTTACCCTAAGTTTAATTATATGGTATCAAATTTTCTATTTGAACTGATCTCTGATTCACTAGAAGTACTGCCAATCTACTATTGCTTGTTATTTGTTTCTGTTTCCTTCAAAAAACATCCCCACTTTGATAAGTTGATACACAACAAAAAACACCAAAACATTAAATTAATTTTCAATAATAAGAAATCAGTAAAGACTTAGTTGTAAACACAATTGTAGCTTACAGAATTTGTATAATGCATTATTTACTCGTTTAATCATTAATTACTGAAGATAACGATATATTAATTAAGAACACAAAATCTTTAGAATTATCTTTAGGTTTCATTCTGGTAATGGAAATTAAATTTTTAAAATTTTTAATCCTGAGAGCTCAGTTTACAATTATTTTTTAAAAGTCATAGTGAAACACTGGAACAAAAGATGGAAAAAAGGATAATCATGTCCAGCTGAGAATAAGACCTGTTTATTTATTAACAATTGTTTTAATAGTTACTTTAAAAATATAAAATATATTATAAACAAATAATTTATGATTTAAAATCAACCTTTGGTAATAGTCTTTATCATCAGCATAGCAAATAATATCTTAAAATTGCTTAATATGTTAAATTTGTAATATGATACTACATCAAATCTGTAAGTGTTAATATCATTATTAAAACTTTTTAGTAAACTATAAAAATAGAATTAACGAAAAGCTTATTTAGACAATCTCCTATATTTTTCTAAAAAACAGCATTGAACATTTTGAAAAATATTAGAATCAGTATATTTAGAAATTACATCTTAGGCATGTTACGTGAATGTTTGAATCTGCATTTATGAAATGTTCAATGAAAATATTTTAGAAATAATATTGTAATTCTTCTGATATTTTTTGAATTAATCAAATTTTTGATGTACTTATTTATACATAACTAGCATTAAAATTATCTCTATTTTTTTATTAGTTTTAATATGAACATTAAATAAAACCATATTAAAAAGTTTTGACATAATGTTTTGCTTCCATACAGTCTGGGATAGTTAATCATCAATGATAAACTGTTGTCATTATTTTTGCATGTGATCTCTGTGAAGTTAATACATTTATAGCATTGGATATTGGAATAAAGTGATAATTTTAAATGCTAATTGAAAAATATTATGGTAAAAATTTGTTAAATTCACATTAATTTAGTATTATTTTCAAGATGACTATTAATTAGAAAATAAATCAGCTAGATTAAAAACCATCATTTAAAGAAAAAAGCCAAGGCAAATAATACCATTTCATCAGTGGTATAAGTTCTACATTACAGGTATTATTAAGATTCTTATTAAAATGAATACAGTAATACCCCGACTTATGTGAACCTGGAGTTACGCGATTTTCAAATCTCGTAGATTCATCTTTTATTTGAGTGTCACGCAACTGTTGATTACTCATTCCCCCACACTATTGTTCAGCTTACATGTTCGGACGTGTTGCGCGGAATCAACACATAGCTACAATTTATTTTATGTTATTTATTTTTGTGTTGTTATATCTATGGAGACTTGTGAGACTCTATGTGGTGATATCTTGTAACCGTGAACGAATCAAAAGAAGAGATAAGATTAATGAGAACATTTATTAGCTTACATACATCCGACTTGGATTTTACACAAATTGCAAAATTATATCCCGACTTACGCAAATTCGACTTACGCAGTTATCGCTCGGTCCCACCTATCGTGTAAGTTCGGGGTATTACTGTATATCATTTTAATAAGAATCTTAATAATACCTGTAATATAGAACTTATACAATTAATGACATGGTGTTATTTGAACACAATTATATCTAAAAAATTTATATTTTAATGCATTTTAATACAGGTAGGCCTCCTACAATGCGGTAGATACGTTCTTTGAAAATACCGCGTTGTGGGAAATCGCGTTATAGGAGATACCAACTTAATACAAAAACTGGGATTCGGTTCTAAAAAGAGAAAAACTTGGCATTTGAATGGTGTTTTTTGAATTTTTCAAACCAGGCATTGCTAGCCATTAATTTAACACTGGTTTCGTCAGCCAACAACTGTCCCATTTGTTTTAAATAATCAAATATTTTTAAGGCTTTGTGTTTAAGTGCATTTTTATTTAAAGGCAACCGTTTCTTGTTCATATCTTCTACCCATAATATTAGTGCTTGTTCCATTTTTTTTTCATTATAGGTGCTCTCGGACGAGCAACATTTTTTGCAAGAATAGATGATCCGGATGCGACCAAATTCCTAATCTTTTCTTCCTATTGCCTAATCGATCGAATAGTTGACTCATTTAAATTAAAATGCCTACCAATATCAGCTATCCGCTCTTGATTTTTAATTCAATTTAAAATTTCTATTTTTGTTTGAAGAGATATAAATTTCCTTTTTAACAATGTTCCTTTCTTATCATTCGACATTGTTATGGCTAAAATTTTTTCAAGTAGTTTTGTGGACAGTAAAAATCAAAAAAAATAACTTCTTTTTACTATGTTGTTAAAAATATACACCCAATAGAAGTTTATACTGTATTTTGGACCACTTTTGCAGTCCCCACCTATTGAAAGAGTATAAATTATTGAAAATTCAGTGATATATTTGAGTGTTTATGGTAACTGATGCACATCTGTCTAGAAACCGGTCTTCCCCTGAAACTTTCATGGGAATAACATGTCAGCGTGGACAAACAGTTGTTTTCGAGGACATTTAGCTCTGTACACCGAACTGCGGCGCGTATTACGTGATCCATTGCAATTTTTCTGTTATGTGAAAGATAATTTGTTTTTAAATACCGTAAACCGCGTTATAAGAAAATTTCCACATTTTTCCAACCGTGTTGGAGCGAAAACACATTCTAAAGGTACCGCGTTGTAGGAGGCCTACCTGTACATAATTATTAAAAATTCCAGAACTAAATGATATTAAATGTAAATGAAATTGATTAAATCAATATAGTAACATTTATTTTTCAACTGATTTAAGGAACTAATAAGAAAACAATAAATTCTTGATCATTCAGAATGAATAAGAAAATGTATAATCCTAATTACTGAATTTTGAATGTGTCATTTAGTAAAATACTTTAAGTACAACTCAAATAATTTTAGAAATTATTACAGATATAGCCTATTCAGCTTTAGGTAATTCAGTGAATTTGTAAGAATTTAAACATGAGCACAGTCTAATGATTTTATTTCTGAGCAAAATATTTCAATGTTCTATATAATTTATAGCCATCTTTTATATCCCATATTATTGGGCATGTATTATTTCAATATCCAAGCTCTAATCTATATCATTTTCTTTTAAGTTAAAGAAATAGCTTTTAGTTTATTGATAGATTTTATCATAAAATTTTTCCATTATACATTCAGTTCAGATGTTAGTTTGAATTGTTTATTTGAGATGATAGAGAAGTTTCATTTGATATCAACAAAAGTTTGCAACTGAGTTGAAAACTGTTATCAGTTATCCTCAAAATTTTGTTGCATTTTGAATAAGTATAATTCAGACAGACAAATATTTGCAGAAAAATGTGTGTTTTAATTCATTAATACTTTGGATCCTAGTGTTTTGATTGTTTAATATATTCTTTTGTTTTATGAAAGTCAGAAAAAGATTCATTGCTAAAAAGTTTCATATTTGTTTGAAAGTTAATTCAATTCAATAAAGTATAAAAATGAAGTAAAATTTTCATTTGTGATAAAATGTGTAGAAAATGAGAATATATTTCTAAAGATTGTTAATTTTGTCATAACATTATTTTACTGGCAAGTTTGATTAACATGAGTCGTCGTAATTTGTAAATTTTTGGGTTATAAATATGTTTTTATTGTAGTAGAGTTTAAAACCGGTTAAATCTCTCAATAATAGGGACTAATACCTAACAGCACTTGAAAATTACTCTGTCTATAAAGTATATGCACTAGTTTATAACTTTTCTTGATTTATTATGAAGTTTATATTTCTTTTGTAATCTTAATTTGATGGCATACTACAGAAAAAATGAATATATTCTATTGAACAGTTTAATATTTCTGATATTAATTTTTTGGCCTTGTACCACAATAATAATCATCTTTGTTTCTGCAAAAGGAATATTAAATTGAGATGTATTAAAGATTAAAATCTTTGCTCTAATAAAAAATACTACAGGTATAATTCTATTTACATGATCAAACACTTTCTGAAACTGAAAGACATTCTGGTATAACATCAGTGTATGCCAGAATAACAAAACATATTTGAAATTTTGTCTGCAAATTAAGCCAAAAGCTATTGAATGTATGTTTAGAAAATATATCATAGAAACCATTAAAAAAATGAATTGGAATTAAGGAAAAAATTTTCCGTTGAAATTTTGATCACTGAATTTATAGGAATAATATCAATTGATGCATTCAGGATCCAAAGTGTTAATTTCTAAATGCAGTAATAATTTAATTTTTATTTAATTAACTACATAATATATTGCTGCATAATGTAAAATAATATGCATCATTAAATATTCAAATAAAAAAAAACATCGATATCAGTACAAATGTTTATTATACAGGATGGCACAGCTAAACCAGAATCCACTAGCAAGGCACTGTGCTGATACAGAAACAGTAAATATGTGCCAACCCAGCATATCAGAAATGCAAACCTATGTGAGTATATATGATTAAATACATTAAATATATAGATATTTTATTGTGTAATAGTACTATAATATATATGTAAATTTATACATAATTTTTATTATATTTTTTTTGTGATATATATTTATATCTTTCCCAAAATTTCAAATTCATGGTGAAGAATTTTTTTTCAATTAGAATTATTATTTTAAATCAGCAATTAGTTTCTTTTATTCAAAAAATGATATTTTTATTATGCTTTATTATATATTTTAAACAAGATTAATAATTCTTAACTCTGTTTAAAATAAAGTATAATAAAAATATCAAACTAACTTTGAAATGCTTCTATTTTATAAACTGATAGGGAAAGAGGAAAAACGGGTTACCTAATTGCAAATTCTTAATCATCAGAAATAAAAATTATACTAAATTGAATCCTGAGAATTATGGTTTAAAACTTTCATTGTTCAATGGATCCAAGTTTTGTATTAAAATATTTTTTGTCTGTCTACAATAAAGTAGTAAAAAATATAAATTTAATTTATATAAATTAAATAAAGTACAAAAATTTTATTCTAAGTATTATGAGATTCTGTTATTCTTTTTGGATTTAATTTAACACTATGAACTTTTTTATTTCTGTTGATCATTTGAATATCATATACAGTATTTCATATTCTTCTTTATTTACTTACTTCTAAGAGTATTTTTCCATCCATTTGCATTACTCACTTTTCCTGAGTTATTTGTAACTATTAAATACTCTAGGAGTTTTATATTCTGTACATTAAATCTAATTATTTGTCAAAAGAAAATATAGAAATTTTAAAAATAAATATTCTTAAAACAACTAATAACTTACTAAAATATGAAAAAAAATGTTAACTCTCTTAAAACATTCAGCAAAACTGGAATAAACTTCATTTCATATTTTTATAGTAAATATATTTTTGCAAAATTATTTATTTCAAAGCTTACAGTTTCTTATCTGATTCTGTATAACTACAAATCCTCCTCTCAGTCTGATTTAAAATTGTTTATCATTATAAAAAGAATTCAATAATTTGCATTTAAATCTTGATAAATATTCAGTTTCTAATTTGTAAATTTTATTTTTTATTATTTTGTTTCCTGAAGGAGAAATTTAAAGTTCTATAAACAAACATCTATATTCAGTAATATATATACCAGGGGTGGGCAAGCAAAAGTTCAGTGGGAGCCGAAATTTAGATTTTGCAAAATGCATGGGAGCTGCAGTTCTGTGCTTTTTTTATTCTATACCACAGTTCTGTACTGTGATTTTATTATATAATATAAATATAATATAAAACAAATATTGAATTTTTTTAATAAACATATTTTCACAAAATTGTTGAAATAAAATTGTAAAAATAATAATAGAAGGCAGAAATTAACACTTTCAGCAAGAATTGCATGTAAATCAAAAAGAGCTGCATTTTCCCATGTCTGATATATACAGTAGAGCATTGATTATCCAAATACTGATTAACCGAAACATCAGTAAACCGAAAGCGTTCCAGTCGGCAAATTCAACTTTCTGCTAGTGCTGTGGTGTTGCAGCACTCTCCCCCTCCCTGCCAACCTAAACTGTAGGCCTACTTTATTGTAATACATTATGTAAGGCAGTGTTCCGCAACCGGTGTGCCGCGGTACACTGATGTGCCGTCACATTGTGAAAGGTGTGACGTGAACTTTTACATATTTTGTTAATTTCAAATTTTATTTATATATTTTTATCACAGTTGTTGTGTTTCTTATGCTTGTATTTCATTCTCTGCCGCAGTACTCATGAAATAAGATGATGTTTGTTTATTCTTTATTACAAGCCACGCATTTTTGTGTATTCTAAAAAAATTATACGTAAAAAAAATTTGCTCACAGGTGTTGGTGTTTGTTTAATAACAATAATAATAGGTTAGTGGCATTACGTAATGCTATTAATAGTATCATATCATACGTTTTTGAGGGTAATAATATTTTGGTGTGCCGTATTGAAGTCATGGGTGTGCCGCAAGTAGAAAAAGGTTGCGGAACACTG